>NC_057806.1:711613282-711718061 GCF_018294505.1 Triticum aestivum
AAATTTTCCTACGCACACGCAAGATCATGGTGATGCATAGCAACGAGAGGGGAGAGTATGATCTACGTACCCTTGTAGATCGCAATGGAAGCGTTGACACAACGTAGAGGAAGTAGTCGTACGTCTTCCCGATCCGACCGATCCAAGCACCGTTACTCCGGCACCTCCGAGTTCTTAGCACACGTACAACTCGATGACGCTCCCCGGGCTCCGATCCAGCAAAGCTTCGGGGATGAGTTCCGTCAGCACGACGGCGTGGTGACGATGATGATGTTCTACCGATGCAGGGCTTTGCATAAGCACTACAACGATATGACCGAGGTGGAATATGGTGGCAGGGGGCACCGCACACGGCTAAGGAACGATCACGAGGATCAACTTGTGTGTTCTAGGGTGCCCCCCTGCCTCCGTATATAAAGGATCCAAGGGGGGGGGGTGCGGCCAGCCTAGAGGAGGGCGCAGGAGGAGTCCTACTCCTACCGGGAGTAGGACTCCCCTCCCGTTTCCTTGTCCAAGTAGGAGAGAGGGGGGGAGAGAAGGAAAGGGGGGGCGCCGCCCCTCCCTCCTTGTCCAATTCGGACTAGGGGGAGAGGGGGCGCGCGGCCTGCCCTGGCAGCCCCTTCCTCTTCTCCGCATTAGGCCCATAAGGCCCATTAACCCCCCGTGGGGGTTCCGGTAACCCCCGGTGCTCCGGTTTTATCCGAAATTCATCCGGAACACTTCCGGTGTCCGAATATAGTCGTCCAATATATCAATCTTTATGTCTCTACCATTTCGAGACTCCTCGTCATGTCCGTGATCACATCCGGGACTCCGAACTAACTTCGGTACATCAAAATGCATAAACTCATAATAACTGTCATCGTAACTTTAAGCATGCGGACCCTACGGTTCGAGAACAATGTAGACATGACCGACACACGTCTCCGGTCAATAACCAATAGCGGGACCTGGATGCCCATATTGGCTCCTACATATTCTACGAAGTTCTTTATCGGTCAGACCGCATAACAACATACGTTGTTCCCTTTGTCATCGGTATGTTACTTGCCCGAGATTCGATCGTCGGTATCCAATACCTAGTTCAATCTCGTTACTGACAAGTCTTTTTACTTGTTCCGTAATACATCATCTCACAACTAACATATTAGTTGTAATGCTTGCAAGGCTTATGTGATGTGCATTACCGAGAGGGCCTAGAGATACCTCTCCGACAATCGGAGTGACAAATCCTAATCTCGAAATACGCCAACCCAACATGTACCTTTGGAGACACCTGTAGAGCTCCTTTATAATCACCCAGTTACGTTGTGACGTTTGGTAGCACACAAAGTGTTCCTCCGGCAAACGGGAGTTGCATAATCTCATAGTCATAGGAACATGTATAAGTCATGAAGAAAGCAATAGCAACATACTAAACGATCGGGTGCTAAGCTAATGGAATGGGTCATGTCAATCAGATCATTCAACTAATGATGTGATCCCGTTAATCAAATAACAACTCTTTGTTCATGGTTAGGAAACATAACCATCTTTGATTAACGGGCTAGTCAAGTAGAGGCATACTAGTGACACTCTGTTTGTCTATGTATTCATACATGTATTATGTTTCCGGTTAATACAATTCTAGCATGAACAATAAACATTTATCATGATATAAGGAAATAAATAATAACTTTATTATTACCTCTAGGGCATATTTCCTTCAGTCTCCCACTTGCACTAGAGTCAATAATCTAGATCACATCACCATGTGATTAACATTGATAGTTCACATTATCATGTGATTAACACCCATAGTTCACATCGCCATGTGACCAACACCCAAAGGGTTTACTAGATTCGGTAATCTAGTTCACATCGCTATGTGATTAACACCCAAAGAGTGATCATGTTTTGCTTGTGAGAGAAATTTAGTCAACGGACCTGCCAAATTCAGATCCGTATGTATTTTGCAAAATTCTATGTCTACAATGCTCTGCACGGAGCTACTCTAGCTAATTGCTCCCACTTTTAATATGTATCCAGATTGAGACTTAGAATCATCTGGATCAGTGTCAAAAACTTGCATCGACGTAACCCTTTACGACGAACCTTTTTGTCACGTCCATAATCAAGAAACATATCCTTATTTCACTAAGGATAATTCTGACCGCTGTCCGGTGATCTACTCCTAGATCACTTTTGTACTCCCTTGCCAAATCAGTGCAGGGTATACAATAGATCTGGTATACAGCATGACATACTTTATAGAACCTATGGCCAAGGCATAGGGAATGACTTTCATTCTCTTTCTATCTTCTGTCGTGGTCGGGCTTTGAGTCTTACTCAACTTCACACCTTGTAATACAGGCAAGAACTCTTTCTTTGACTGCTCCATTTTGAACTACTTCAAAATCTTGTCAATGTATGTATTCATTGAAAAAAACTTATCAAGCGTCTTGATCTATCTCTATAGATCTTGAAGCTCAATATGTAAGCAGCTTCACCGAAGTCTTTCTTTGAAAAAACTCCTTTCAAACACTCCTTTATGCTTTACAGAATAATTCTACATTATTTTCGATCAACAATATGTCAATCACATATACTTATCAGAAATGTTGTAGTGCTCTCACTCACTTTCTTATAAATACAGCCTTCACCGCAAGTCTGTATAAAACTTTATGCTTTGATCAACTCATCAAAGCGTATATTCCAACTCCGAGATGCTTGCACCAGTCCACAGATGGATCGCTGGAGTTTGCACATTTTGTTAGCACCTTTCGGATTGACAAAACCTTCTGGTTGCATCATATACAACTCTTCTTTAATAAATCCATTAAGGAATGCAGTTTTGTTTATCCATTTGCCAGATTTCATAAAATGCGGCAATTACTAACATGATTGGGACAGACTCAAGCATAGATACGAGTGAGAAACTCTCATCGTAGTCAACACCTTGAACTTGTCGAAAACCTTTTGCGACAATTCTAGCTTTGTAGATAGCAACACTACTATCAACGTCCGTCTTCCTCTTGAAGATCCATTTATTTTTTATGGCTTGCCGATCATCGGGCAAATCCATCAAAGTCCATACTTTGTTCTCATACATGGATCATATCTCAGATTTCATGGCCTCAAACCATTTCGCGGAATCTGGGCTCATCATCGCTTCCTCATAGTTCGCAAGTTCGTCATGGTCTAGTAACATGACTTCCAGAACAGGATTACCGTACCACTCTGGTGCGGATCTCACTCTGGTTTACCTATGAGATTCAGTAGTAACTTGATCTGAAGTTACATGATCATCATCATTAGCTTCCTCACTAATTGGTTTAGTAGTCACAAGAACAGATTTCTGTGATGAACTACTTTGCAATAAGGGAGAAGGTACAATTACCTTATCAAGTTTTCTACTTTCCTCCCACTCACTTCTTTTGAGAGAAACTCCTTCTCCAGAAAGTTTCCGAATTTAGCAACAAAAGTCTTGCCTTCGGATCTGTGATAGAAGGTGTATCCAATAGTTTCATTTGGATATCCTATGAAGACATATTTCTCCAATTTGGGTTTGAGCTTATCAGAATGAAACCGTTTTCACATAAGCATCACAACCCAAAACTTTAAGAAACGACAACTTTGGTTTCTTGCCAAACCACAGTTCATAAGGCGTCGTCTCAACGGATTTAGATGGTGCCCTTTTAACGTGAATGCAGCTGTCTCTAATGCATAACCCCAAAACGATAGTGGTAGATCGGTAAGAGACATCATAGATTGCACTATATCCAATAAAGTACGGTTATGACGTTCGGACACACCATTATGCTGTGGTGTTCCTTGTGGCATGAGTTTGTGAAACTATTCCACATTGTTTTAACTGAAGACCAATCTCGTAACTCAAATATTTGTCTCCGCGATCAGATCATAGAAATTTTATTTTCTTGTCACGATGATTTTCCACTTCACTCTGAAATTCTTTGAACTTTTCAAATGTTTCAGACTTATGTTTCATCAAGTAGATATACCCATATCTGCTCAAATCATCTGTGAAGTTCAGAAAATAATGATACCTGTCGCGACTCTCAATATTCATCGGACCACATACATCAGTATGTATGATTTCCAACAAATTTGTTGCTCGCTCCATTGTTCTGAAGAACGGAGTCTTAGTCATCTTGCCCATGAGGCATGGTTCGCAAGCATCAACTGATTCATAATCAAGTGATTCCAAAAGCCCATCAGCATGGAGTTTCTTCATGCGCTTTACACCAATATGACCTAAACAGCAGTGCCACAAATAAGTTGCACTATCATTATTAACTTTGCATCTTTTGGTTTCAATATTATGATTATGTGTATTACTACGATCGAGATCCAACGAACTATTTTCATTGGGTGTGTAACCATATAAGGTTTTATTCATGTAAATAGAACAACAATTTATTCTCTTACTTAAATGAATAACCGTATAACAATAAACATGATCAAATCATATTCATGCTCAACACAAACACCAAATAACACTTATTCAGGTTCAACACTAATCCCGAAAGTATAGGGAGTGTGCGATGATGATCATATCAATCTTGGAACCACTTCCAACACACATCGTCACTTCACCCTTAACTAGTCTCTATTTATTCTGCAACTCCCGTTTCGAGTTACTAATCTTAGCAACTGAACTAGCATCAAATACTGAGGGGTTGCTATAAACACTAGTAAAGTACACATCAATAACATGTATATCAAATATACTTATGTTCACTTAGCCATCCTTCTTATCCGCCAATCACTTGGGGTAGTTCCGCTTCCAGTGATCAGTCCCTTTGCAGTAGAAGCACTTAGTCTCAGGCTTAGGATCAGACTTGGGCTTCTTCACTTGAGCAGCAACTTGCTTGCCGTTCTTCTTGAAGTTCCCCTTCTTCCCTTTGCCCTTTACTTGAAACTAGTGGTCTTGTCAACCATCAACACTTGATGTTTTTCTTGATTTCTACCTTCGTTGATTTTAGCATCACGAAGAGCTTGGGAGTTGTTTCCGTTATCCCTTGCATATTATAGTTCATCACGAAGTTCTACTAACTTGGTGATGGTGACTAGAGAATTCTGTCAATCACTATCTTATCTGGAAGATTAACTCCCGTTTGATTCAAGCGATTGCAGTACCCAGACAATCTGAGCACATGCTCACTAGTTGAGCGATTTCCTCCATCTTTTAGCTATAGAACTTGTTGGAGACTTCATATCTCTCAACTCAGGTATTTGCTTGAAATATTAACTTCAACTCCTGGAACATCTCATATGGTCCATGACATTCAAAACGTCTTTGAAGTCCCGATTCTAAGCCATTAAGCATGGTGCACTAAACTATCAAGTAGTCATCATATTGAGCTAGCCAAACGTTCATAATGTCTGCATCTGCTCCTGCAATAGGTCTGTCACCTAGCGGTGCATCAAGGACATAATTTTTCTGTGCAGCAATGAGGATAAACCTCAGATCACGGATCCAATCCGCATCATTGCTACTAACATCTTTCAACACAATTTTCTCTAGGAACATATCAAAATAAACACAGGGAAGCAACAACGCGAGCTATTGATCTACAACATAATTTGTAAAATACTACCAGGACTAAGTTCATGATAAATTTAAGTTCAATTTAATCATATTACTTAAGAACTCCAACTTAGATAGACATCCCTCTAATCCTCTAAGTGATCATGTGACCCAAATCAACTAAACCATGTCCGATCATCACGTGAGATGGAGTAGTTTCATTGGTGAACATCACTATGTTGATCATATCTACTATATGATTCACGCTCGACCTTTCGGTCTCCGTGTTCCGAGGCCATATCTGTATATGCTTGGCTCGTCAAGTACAACCTGAGTATTCCGCATGTGCAACTGTTTTGCACCCGTTGTATTTGAACGTAGAGCCTATCACACCCGATCATCACGTGGTGTCTCAGCACGAAGAACTTTCACAACGGTGCATAATCAAGGAGAACACTTCTTGATAATTAGTGAGAGATCATCTTATAATGCTATCGTCAATCAAAGCAAGATAAGATGCATAAAAGATAAACATCACATGCAATCAATATAAGTGATATGATATGGCCATCATCATCTTGTGCTTGTGATCTCCATCTTCGAAGCACCGTCGTGATCACCATCGTCACCGGCGCGACACCTTGATCTCCATCGTAGCATCGTTGTCGTATCGCCAATCTTATGCTTCCACGACTATCGCAACCGCTTAGTGATAAAGTAAAGCATTACATCACGATTGCATTGCATACAATAAAGCGACAACCATATGGCTCCTGCCAGTTGCCGATAACTCGGTTACAAAACATGATCATCTCATACAATAAAATTTAGCATCATGTCTTGACCATATCACATCACAACATGCCCTGCAAAAACAAGTTAGACATCCTCTACTTTGTTGTTGCAAGTTTTACGTGGCTGCTACAGGCTTAAGCAAGAACCAATCTTACCTACGCATCAAAACCACAACGATAGTTTGTCAAGTTGGTGCTGTTTTAACCTTCGCAAGGACCGGGCGTAGCCACACTCGGTTCAACTAAAGTTGGAGAGACTGTCGCCCGCAAGCCACCTATGTGCAAAGCACGTCGGGAGAACCGGTCTCGCGTAAGCGTACGCGTAATGTCGGTCCGGGTCGTCTCGTCCAACAATACCACCGAACCAAAGTATGACATGCTGGTAAGCAGTATGACTTATATCACCCACAACTCACTTGTGTTCTACTCATGCAAATAACATCAAACCATAAAACCAAGGCTCGGATACCACTGTTGGGGAACGTAGTAATTTCAAAATTTTCCTACGCACACGCAAGATCATGGTGATGCATAGCAACGAGAGGGGAGAGTATGATCTACGTACCCTTGTAGATCGCAACGGAAGCATTGACACAATGTAGAGGAAGTAGTCGTACGTCTTCCCGATCCGACCGATCCAAGCACCGTTACTCCGGCACCTCCGAGTTCTTAGCACACGTACAGCTCGATGACGCTCCCCGGGCTCCGATCCAGCAAAGCTTCAGGGATGAGTTCCGTCAGCACGACGGCGTGGTGACGATGATGATGTTCTACCGATGCAGTGCTTTGCCTAAGCACTACAACGATATGACCGAGGTGGAATATGGTGGCAGGGGGCACCGCACACGGCTAAGGAACGATCACGAGGATCAACTTGTGTGTTCTAGGGTGCCCTGCCTCCGTATATAAAGGATCCAGGGGGGGGGGTGCGGCCGGCCTAGAGGAGGGCACAGGAGGAGTCCTACTCCTACCGGGAGTAGGACTCCCCTCCCGTTTCCTTGTCCAAGTAGGAGAAAGGGGGGGGGGGAGAGAGAAGGAAAGGGGGGCGCCGCCCCTCCCTCCTTGTCCAATTTGGACTAGGGGGAGAGGGGACGCGCGGCCTGCCCTGGCAGCCCCTTCCTCTTCTCCACATTAGGCCCATAAGGCCCATTAACCCCCCGTGGGGGTTCCGGTAACCCCCAGTGCTCCGGTTTTATCCGAAATTCATCCGGAACACTTCCGGTGTCCGAATATAGTCGTCCAATATATCAATCTTTATGTCTCGACCATTTCGAGACTCCTCGTCATGTCCGTGATCACATCCGGGACTCCGAACTAACTTCGGTACATCAAAATGCATAAACTCATAATAACTGTCATCGTAACTTTAAGCATGCGGACCCTATGGTTCGAGAACAATGTAGACATGACCGACACACGTCTCCGGTCAATAACCAATAGCGGGACCTGGATGCCCATATTGGCTCCTACATATTCTACGAAGTTCTTTATCGGTCAGACCGCATAACAACATACGTTGTTCCCTTTGTCATCGGTATGTTACTTGCCCGAGATTCGATCGTCGGTATCCAATACCTAGTTCAATCTCGTTACCGACAAGTCTTTTTACTCGTTCTGTAATACATCATCTCACAACTAACATATTAGTTGTAATGCTTGCAAGGCTTATGTGATGTGCATTACCGAGAGGGCCCAGAGATACCTCTCCGACAATCGGAGTGACAAATCCTAATCTCGAAATACGCCAACCCAACATGTACCTTTGGAGACACCTGTAGAGCTCCTTTATAATCACCCAGTTACGTTGTGACGTTTGGTAGCACACAAAGTGTTCCTCCGGCAAACGGGAGTTGCATAATCTCATAGTCATAGGAACATGTATAAGTCATGAAGAAAGCAATAGCAACATACTAAACGATCGGGTGCTAAGCTAATGGAATGGGTCATGTCAATCAGATCATTCAACTAATGATGTGATCCCGTTAATCAAATAACAACTCTTTGTTCATGGTTAGGAAACATAACCATCTTTGATTAACGGGCTAGTCAAGTAGAGGCATACTAGTGACACTCTGTTTGTCTATGTATTCACACATGTATTATGTTTCCGGTTAATACAATTCTAGCATGAATAATAAACATTTATCATGATATAAGAAAATAAATAATAACTTTATTATTGCCTCTAGGGCATATTTCCTTCAAATCCTACCTCAACATGAACACGGTTATGTGATGGAGTCTCATAGTATGTTAACCCATTAGAATAGCGGTGCTCAACAATTGTATATAGTTTATAGTATTGTATATAATTTATAGTTGATAGCAATCATGAAACATTAGGACATAAACATAAACATGCCCTTACTTTTCCTGAAGCAAGGCTTTAAAATTAACACTCTAGTTACCAAAGGTTCAGAAAGAATGTCAATATTATATTGGGAACTCAACATTACTAATATCTTTCTCGTAATCTAATGGCAATCATATCATAAACCAACCCTAGGCCGACCAAGTCACAATAATCACGCAATCTTTCTGCATTATCCACATAACACCCGTGTAATATGTGAGCGTGAGTATAGGCGGAAAGGAGAATAATGATGAGGGTTAATGAGAAGTAAAAAAGGAATATAATCTTGCATAATTGATTGTACAACATGATGGTAGGAGCCATATGATTGTACGACATGATGGAGATAGCAACAATTATAGTGCAAGTACATGGTGGTGACAATTTTCGCAGCGATGGAACTTGATGCAAAAAAAACCTTATGTGTAGAAGGAGTGCTCCGTGAAGAAAAGATGAAAAACAGGCCATGGCAGAAAGGTTCTGCTAGACAACAAAAGGGTTGCCATGGCAACGTTTTCTGCTACCACGACAGAGTTTTAGAAATTGATGCCATAGCAACAAAAACGGTTGCCACATCACATGTATTTTGAATTGTATATGATTTTAATCCCTTTTATGCACCATGCTTGATATGCGATAGTCATGTTTTATACGGGGATCCCTCACACATAAATATCAAGTAGTTAGTGTCCTCCCAAGTGTAGCACCGTCTGGAATATATGTCATTTTGACATGTGCCATGTAACATGGGTATGATAGACTTCTTGTGTATGAAGTGGGTGCCAACGGTTTGTGCAATAAGGCACTTGCTTGTCTTAATGAGCACACAAGATGGTCTTGAGTTCAGAACTTGTCCATCAAAAGATGAAGAAGTGTCACATGAGATGTGATCGACAAGTTGGCCCACCGGTCTAATTCTTCATCATGAGCGATATAACATCAATGACAAACAATTGAGCCACAAGTTTTGAATCACTTAAAATCAATTATGAGGAGTGTTGCTTTTAGTGGAAGCACACTCTAAAATTAAATTATTAATTAAAGTGTAATTAATTATGAATAATGTCTAAGTGAATTTGCATGTTTCATTGTAGATAAGATGCCGCACAACACCACCTTTAACTTAGTTCTAATGCTTGAGAAAGAGAAGTTAATTGTATCTAGCAGTAACTATGCATACTGAGATTGTACCCCAAGAATTGTCCTTAGCAGCACTCAGAAAGATTATAGTCTAGAAGTAGCTCTTCCAGAAGCTTCGGGCGCTAAACCCACGGAGGATGACAGAAATGTGGATTAGACCGATATTCATGATGTTACCACGGTACAATGTATAATTCTTACTTGTATTGACCCAGAGCTGGAGAAAGTTTTGAGAATTTTATCACCTTCGATATGATCGCAGAGCTGAATGCTATATACCAAGGTTGTCAGAATCGTGATTCTGAATCGAATCGGAGCTCCGATGGTAGGATCGCAAATTGTAGAATCTTCACTATCAGGATCGTAGAAACGTAGATTCTAGAGACTAAAGTCGTAGAATCGAAGGGGTTAGTTTGGATCGTAAAGTCGTAGAATCGTACAATAGAATCGCGATTCTGACAACCTTGCTATATACTATACAAGTCGCGAAGACTGACAAGGAATGATGTGCAGATGTGTGTTGGGAACAGTATTCAAGTTGCTGCTCAAGCCGTCAGCATTATGCCCTTACATCTTCCTTCAAAATTCATATTAGGGATGAATAATTTTTATTTGGTTCCAACATTATGTGGAAACATTATCTCAGGATCTTTTTTGTTACGTGATGGATATTACTTTAGAACAGAGAACAACGGTTATTCCATATATTTGAAGAATATGTTTTATGGTTTCGCACCCATTAAGAATGGGTTGTTCATTAGATCTTGAATGCATTAATGTCGTCTTTACGTTGATGCTAAATGTCTTCAAAAGATCGATGGGACAAAAACCAAAATTTTGTTGCAGTGTCATCTTGGCCATATTTGAAAGAAACACATGAAGAAGCTCCGTAATGATTGAGTTTTGTAGTCTTTGATTTTGAATTTGACAATTTTGAGGCTTATCTAATGGAAAAAATGACTAAGACACTGTTCACCTGCCATGCGTGACGGGCAAGGGACTTGTTGGAAATAATAAATACTGTTGTATCGGTCCAATGAGTATACTGGCATGGGGTGTATATCTCTATGTCATAACTTTTATGATGACCTAGATATCACTAAAAATGGATGACTTTTAGTTCACTTGTGTCATGGAAAACCAATTTTCATCATCGAAAGTGCATGGTGACGGTTTCCGATAGTCATGCTGTCTGTCACAAAAAATCTTGGTGGTAGAACTTTTTTATCACGTTAGTATACCACCTTCACATCATGGTCAGGGATAGTAGAGAGACTGCGGAAGGGATCAAGAAAGGAAAGTAAAAAGTTAATGAATCCTTAATGTTGGTTGTTAGAAAAACCATGAGAGTGCTCATCTGATCTCATCTGGTCACAGTAGGCATCAATTTCCTACTATTCCAAGCCGAGGTCGGTCACCAATTTGTCTCCACAGTCTGTCGACCAGAGAGGATTCAATCGGACTGCGACGACCTGATTGGAACTGACACGGTTGGAGTATGATGAGAGACGCATCCAAAGGAGGCCATGGGTCCCATGACGTTAGGTTCCAGCAGCACGAGGGTCAAGCATTTGTAAGGGGAGCTATGTGCCACCGCCGTGGTGGGTTCCTGCTCTGCAAGCTAGTGAATGCGCAACACACGCTAGGACCTCATGGCATTCACGCGAGTAACCTAAGCCATCTTCGGCCATTAGGACCCATCAACATGCATGGGGCATCAACGGTAGGTGAGGGAAGGCCAGTTGCGGCGCTGGCCTTACTATCACCAGTCGATGTTGAAGGCAGCCTGAGTGTGCCAAGTGCACGACCTTGACGATGGTGCACGTGGTAGCGGCTGCCGAGCGCTCCATGTAATGTCCCACATGAACCATGTGGTGGGACAAATTCGCTCCCTAGCAAAACTGCATGAGGTGTTTAAGGGACAAAACTATTGCTCAATTTCTTTTGTGGAGAAGTCGAACAACCATGAGATTGTGTTTGCCTTTTTGTTTGCCTTTTTGCAAGGAGATTATGCGAGACACTAAGTGGCCGCTGATTTCAGGAAGAAGATTAAGACTACAAATATGTAGGTGGACTTCTTGTGCTTGCGGGACTAAATAGAAGATGAGTCACATAGTGATATGGTTGGTAACTGAAGGCAAGAAAAATAATTTTATAGGGAGAGATAGAAGCAAAGAGACCTGTACCAAACTGTAGTTGTTAGTGAGGTGACCGAATTGATGAGGTTGACAGACTGCATATTTAGAAAATAGTGGTAGCGGGCATCATCTCTCATGTATAAATGATTCGTTTGTCTAGTGCCATAAAAAAGGTTTTTGTTTCAGAGACCAAAAACATATGAAATCTACACAGACCTCACCATATAATCCGCGGTGCTTGGCCTCAGCAAACAACTAAGAAATTCTCAAGCGACTAGGAATTCACAAAACCATAGTTTGTATGAAATTACCCAATGGTTTGTGTGTCGAAGATATAAATGTTAGGCATGGTAAAAGAAAACTTGCATATGTATGCTACCACAAAAAGTGGTAAGTGTATTTTTTGGTCCTTGAAGAACTATTGACATGGTGTAACTTCCTTCCTTGTTTGCCTTTGGTGTACGCTTCATCTCTAACTTCCAATATTGTGTAATTTTGATTCCTGAAAGTGGTCAACAAGGGTCAATACCAATTTTGTGCTAAGGTGGTGCTGTCGTAATGGAACTTTGGCGACGTAATTTATCCTAGGTGGTACCAATACCATACAGGAAATTTCTCACCAAATGTCCTATATAGACCCAAGTGTCATTGAGGATCTCTCTCTCTCTCTCTCCCCCTCTCTCTCTCTCTCATACTGATTGTCTGTCCAATATCTGGCTATCAACATTTTGGAGGACCAGTATCCAAAACAAAGGCTGTATTCAACCAGTGATAAGCCCCTGACCTCACCTTGAGTTCGCTTGTCGTTGCTCCGGCGATGACAAGGCCCCATCCGTCCTCCAGCACCACCGCCTGTCCCACTCTTTTTCTTTGTCCGCGCTCTCTGATGGATTACTTACGCCTACCTACAACGTACGTTCAAAGAAAATACAAGAAAGAAAGAAAATGAACATATATTTTTGGTAGTATATATAAAAGACAAGTGTTGTTGTGGTCCATGAAATACTAGCATCATCGTCGGAAAACGAGTGTTACTGCTACGTACCCACGCTATCACACTTGGTGATTCTTACCTGGTGGCGTCGTAAAAAAGCCATTCCTGTTGTTGACAGCAAGGCTTTCCGTTTCTGTCGAGAGCAAATCATATCTCATATCTGGCGAGAGCAAACACAGCGGTACCAGCCGGATCGTGATTCTACATTTGTCTTTTGCCTCCCACCAGACTCGTTTCTTCGATGACTTACCACCATACACCCCAATTATTATCGATGCATATTATTGCTTACAGATCCGTCGTTTTTCATTGGAATTTTATGCAGTGTGTCCTCAGTCCTCACATGTATGCTGGGCTGAAATCAGTAAAATATGCTAAACAAATCCACGAGTTACGGAGCCTGGCCTCACCCTCACGTATGTGTACTACTGCACTTAGAGAGACGAAGGAGAAAAGTTTACGATGGAAACAAGAGGTGATGTGGCCTGGCTAAGGTTTTCTTACTGCTGGGGCTTACTAAAAATGGTGTTTTCGTGTTTCAAAGTAAGAGTGTATATGTTGCTGTTGTCTGTGTCCCTGTCAATTCATTTGCCCGGCTGCTCCAAGATCTATCTATACAACACATGCATGCCTTGGATTCTTGGCCCGTATATTTGCATATATAGCTGCTCCAACTTCCTCTCCAAAGGCAAATTGTCAATTGGTCTGCGCACACACAGTATAAAAATATTTCTACTGTGCTTGAGCAGAGTATACAGTACTTCTTTGGACAAACATTTCTACTGTACACAGTAGAGAAGGAGAGGGAGAGAGAGAGAGAGGGAGCGGGAGGGGCCACGTTAGAGACATCGTGTACCTTTTTATTTTATTTATATAAATGAAAATATACCGTAGAACGATTGTTCTACGGTTCTGGGCTTCAAAAAAAACATCGTGTACCTGACGAGTGTCTAGCCGCCTTGTTTCTTGTGGCTGTCAAAGTTATCTCATCATGTGGTCACCGGCGATGATCCGTCCTCCAGCACCACCGCCTGCCCCACTAATTGGTATTTTGTCTGCGCCTCTGATGGATCATTCAAGCGTCACCGTCAGAAAACGAGTGTTACTGTTACCCAGACTGTCACTTCCTTGTCTGTGCATCAGTGCATGGGATTCTCACCTGGTGGTCATGGACATCCTTGTGGCGCATCTTGCAGACCAGAGTTCAAGTCCTGTCAAAGGCGAATTTTCATGATCACATCGGGGAGCTTCTTCTTAAAAAAAAGTACCGTCTTAGGTGCTAGTGCCCATGAATCTCATATATTTTTTACCTGGTGGTTATAAAATGCCGTTCTTCCCGTTGTTGACAGCAAGGCATTCCATTTCTGTCGAGAGCAAATCATACCGTTTCTGGCGAGAGCAAGGCGCCAGCAGACATGCCCTGATTTGGAAAGGCCATTTTCCTTGATGACGATGCAAAAGAATCTTTCATCGATGCAAATGATGATAAATCCATCGTTTTCGACTTGGGCCAGTGTGTGTGTCGTCGTATGCCCATGCTGACTGCTGTGCTGAAATCAGTACCAGCTAGTGTAATCTAAACAGATCCAAGACTTACGCAGTGTGGCCTCACGTGTGTGTGTGTACTTTGAGATAAGACGACAGTTTACGATAGAAACAAAGAGGTGCTAGCTGGGGCTAATATGGACCACCCTTTGTGGCTCACCAACGGTGGTGTTTTTGTGTCTCTCATAAAATGCCTTAATAGTAGGAGAGTATATATGTGTTGGAGCTGCAATCTCGCGGCACCTATTCTTCTCTCTTCTTCTTCTCTCCAACACACACCATGAGAAAAACGTCACCAAGAGAAAACTAGCTTTGCCTTGTTCTCCGATGAGGACGCATAGGCTACAGTTTTCCTTCAGCCCTCAGGGCCATTTTCTCATTACTCCATACGACATAATATATACACAAGGACCTAGGCACACATGCCATGGAGTAAAATGCATGAAATCACCACTTTAGCGTCATAATTTTCGGAAGACCACCACTTTACAAAATATGACACTTTGCAGCGAATCGAAAAATTGACGGTGGCCAAAAGCACTAGTGGTAAATGCTAAGTGGTTTGATGACGTCCCTAATCAGCCGGACCCACCTGTCAGGCTGAGTTGGCAAAAAAAATGCCACATAGACAAATTGGACTTGGTCTTCTTCTTCCTCCTTCCTCACTTTCTAGGATCTGGACAACAGCTTTCCGCCGGCCATGACCGCGGCCTCTGCGTGCTGCCCGTGGTGCCTCACGTCTCCCCTACTCTCCTCCCCATCGGCTAGCCTCCTGCCTCGCCGACGCCGGGTCGAGGTGGTGCTCCAAGAGAAGCTCGGGCTCTCATTGCGGATTTGAATCGGGGGAGAGAAGAGACACTCATCAGCTCCTCACGCCGTCCGCAGACGCCCACACTGCACCCACGACGGCACCGCCAAAGCCGTGTCTGCCCAACCCGTGTCGGAGACGCGGACGCGTCGCTGCATGGCCTAGCCGACCCAGCACCACCACCCTTCACCCCACCATTCACGCCGGGTGCATGCAGGTGCTAAAGATATTGCAGGAGAAGAGCGCCCACGGCATCGCCTTGAGGTTGGGCCCCGTGGGCCCGGACCCGGCCGGCGCCGCGGCGGATCATCTCTTCCTGCCCCTGCCCCGCGTGCGAGCAAGCGCAGCGGTAGCACAAGCAACTCCATGTATATGCCAGTGGAGGCGGGCCGGTGCGGGGGGGGGGGGGGGGGGGGGGATGGGGAAGGTTGTCGCTGGAGACCACCATATCTCCAATCTGAAGAGGCAAGGGATGCATAGGATTTTTTTACCCAGAGAGCAGAGCTGGAAGAAGACGTGGCATCATTTTTTGCATTTTGTGGCACCTTTTTTGCCAACTCAGCCTGACAGGTGGGTCTGGACGATTAGTGACATCATCAAACAACTTAGCATTTACCATTAGTGTTTTTTGCCACTGTTATTTTTTTGGTGCAAAGCGAGACGTTTTGTAAATTGATGGTTTTTCAAGAGCTATGACACTGAAGCGGTGGTTTTATGCATTTTACTCCATGCCATGGGCACTTCGCACCACTAAGCCCACCTCCTCAACTAGCATGTTCTTGATGGCCACTCTTGTAGCTAACTAACCAACTAACACATTCATGCAGCTAACCACTCAATGCATGCACTAACTACCTACACTACCCAGCCATGCACATGCACACATCGAGCTAACTAACTTGCCAGATCACCCAGCTCCTCCTGGTCGTGCAGGCCGTCACGCTCCAGTTTCGTCCGGTCTTGCTGTTTCTCACGGAGTTGCTGAATTACACAACAACATTGGCATCTTAACGGGCTCGCTGCATCGCACGGCAACTTGGCATCTCGCCTCCTTCACACGTACAACTAAAGCTTCATCGGCTCACGACTTGCGTACATGAACACATAACTAAGTGCAAGACTCAAAACAAACTAAATATGCAAATACACAAATCAAGATTAAAGCTAACAATATGTTGTTGGTGGTGTAATAGTGGCTTGCTGTTTATGACCCTCTCATTGCTCCTCTGCTCCCACCTCCAAGATGGATATAATATGCCTTGGATTCTTTGCCTGTTTTCATGTACTGCAGATCCATCTTTCTCTCCAAAGACAAGTACGGGCGTATGTAGCAGATCCCTCAGATTTGAGGAGCAAAAATGATATTTGAGCCAAAAACAGCCAACTAGCAGATCCCCTAAACCCAAAACTATGGCAACTCGAAAGGCTTGGCGTTGAGCTAGATGTCCTGTGTCCACTATGCCACCGTCAGGCAGAAGATGGGGGTCATCTATTCCTGCGCTGTAAGGAGGTCAAGATCAGGTGGCGTTACTGTGGTCTTGAGTACACCAGGCAACAACTCCTGCTATGCGACACCTCTTCTGAAGTGCTAGCGGCAGTTTTCAAGCTTCCCGAGGAAATTAAGTTGCGTACAATCTGCCTGCTATGGTCCTAATGGTCGATGCGTAATAATGCAAACCATCAGAAGAGACGCCTCGACGCATAGGGATTTAGTGCTCGAGTGGGATATCTGACGAAGGAGTGGATGGAGTTCTTGGTCAGCAAGGAGAAACAAGACCCAACCCCAATCCCATCTCCCAGATGGATCGCTCCCCTGCCGAATATCATTAAGATTAACGTAGATGCGGTGTTCCAGCCTGACAAAGGAGAGGGTGGATGGGGTCTAGTAGCTCGGGACAACTCTGGAGAGTTTATTTCGGCAACGGCAGGCAAGCTTCTGAACCTGAGTAGCGCGCTCCATGGGGAGGCTGAAGCGCTATTGAAGGCCATCCAGACTGCTGAATCATTTGGGATGGGACGTGTGCACTATGCGACTGATTGCCAGACTCTCCAGCTTGCCATGAATGCCACAACTCAGGACCGTAGTGCTCTTGGTGTGCTCTTCCGTGAAGCCAAGTACCTCCTGCAGTTGGGCTTTATTGATCACAAAGTCTTGTTCTGTCCTAGGGCATGTAATCTCCCGGCTCATTTGCTTGCTGCTCTAGGTTCGAAAGCTGAGCCAGGGAGCCAACTTGTGTGGCATTCAGACCCACCAACCCGTGCTATGGCCGTCGATTTGGTCGGTCCAGTGTAATTTGGGAATTCAAGGCATTCCTTATCAAAAAAAAAACTGTGGCAACTCGACTAAGGTTTAGCTCTGTTTTAACTGGAAGCTATAGTTTATTTCCCCATTCTTAACTACTTTATTTTATTTTAGAAAAAAGCATACTTTTCGTCCATTAATTTTTGGCAGAGTCTAGATTTAGTACCTCAACTCTGATAGCCGGCAAGGCATCCCGCCGCCTCACTGCCGCCGGAGAATCTCAGGGAAGCCGAGTGGTATACTACACTACACGCTAAGCATGACTGACGCCTTCCGACCTGGCCAAGGGTACGTACACAACTACTCCCTCACTGGTCGAAATAAGGCGTAAAAACTTTGTGCGATGTCAAAAGGTGCAAACTTAGACCAAATTTATAGGAAAACTGTCAATTATGACAATACTTGATGCAGAAGCTTTCCTACTATGTACAGTCGAAATGTTTGTCCAAATGAGTACTGTTTGTGTGTGTGTGTGGGGGTGGGGGGGGGGGGGGGGGGGAATGAGTACTATATTTTCGATAAAGGGCACTTTTATTAACACATAATGTAGCATCAAGTGGATACATCATAATGAGCGAACCCGACCTCTGCATAGCTAAGGGCATTTCCAGCCGCGCCCCCACGAAGGCCTCCCCAGGCGATTTTTTCGCGCCGGCGCAAAAAAAACGGCCCAGTCGCGCCCCCAGGAGCCTGATTTTCGTCGGCCTGGGCCGAAAACAGCGCCGGCGGACCCAGGACGAACCCGGCGCGGTGGGGGGCGCCCGGGGGCGCCGGGGCGAACTGTTTTGGCGCGAAACAGCCGCGGGCCCGCCGCGTCAGCGACACGGCGCCTCATCTTCCCCCAACGGCCTCGGTTCCCGCGGGGAATCAATGCCAAGGCTGTCGCCGGTCAGCCTTGCCATTGATTCCTCACGGGCGGCGCGTCACGGGACGGCGCGCCGACGCCTCCCCTCCCTCGCACGCGTACACACGGGTGCGGCGCGGCTATATAGCCGGTGGCCTGCACTCGCCTGTGCCCACACCAGCCCCGCCCCTCGCCGCCGCCCAGCTCCTCCCTCTCCCTACCTCTCCCGAGCGCCGCCGCCCAGCCCCTCCCTCTATCTCTCTACCTCTCCCGAGCCCGTCGCCATGGCGGACGCTACCCCGGAGACGAGGCGGCGGCCAACGGCTTCGGCCGCCGTTCGCTCCGCGAACAGGAGTCCTGGCTCCTGTTCCAGTGAAGGAAATATGCCCTAGAGGCAATAATAAAGTTATTATTTATTTCCTTATTTCATGATAAATGTTTATTATTCATGCTAGAATTGTATTAACCGGAAACATAATACATGTGTGAATACATAAACAAACAGAGTGTCACTAGTATGCCTCTACTTGACTAGCTCGTTAATCAAAGATGGTTATGTTTCCTAACCATAGACAAAGAGTTGTTATTTGATTAACGAGGTCACATCATTAGTTGAATGATCTGATTGACATGACCCATTCCATTAGCTTAGCACCCGATCGTTTAGTATGTTGCTATTGCTTTCTTCATGACTTGTACATGTTCCTATGACTATGAGATTATGCAACTCCCGTTTGCCGGAGGAACACTTTGGGTGCTACCAAACGTCACAACGTAACTGGGTGATTATAAAGGAGCATTACAGGTGTCTCCAAAGGTAGATGTTGGGTTGGCGTATTTCGAGATTAGGATTTGTCACTCCGATCGTCGGAGAGGTATCTCTGGGCCCTCTCGGTAATGCACATCACATAAGCCTTGCAAGCATTGCAACTAATGAGTTAGTTGCGGGATGATGTATTACGGAACGAGTAAAGAGACTTGCCGGTAATGAGATTGAACTAGGTATTGGATACCGACGATCGAATCTCGGGCAAGTAACATACCGATGACAAAGGGAACGACGTATGTTGTTATGCGGTCTGACCGATAAAGATCTTCGTAGAATATGTAGGAGCCAATATGGGCATCCAGGTCCCGCTATTGGTTATTGACCGGAGACGTGTCTCGGTCATGTCTACATTGTTCTCGAACCCGTAGGGTCCGCACGCTTAAGGTTACGATGACAGTTATATTATGAGTTTATGCATTTTGATGTACCAAAGGTTGTTCGGAGTCCCGGATGTGATCACGGACATGAAGAGGAGTCTCGAAATGGTCGAGACGTAAAGATTGATATATTGGAAGCCTATGTTTGGATATCGGAAGTGTTCCGGGTGAAATCGGGATTTTACCAGAGTACCGGGAAGGTTACCGGAACCCCCCGGGAGCTAAATGGGCCATGATGGGCCTTAGTGGAAAAGAGAAAATGCAGCCCTACATGGGCTGCGCGCCTCCCCCTTCCCCTAGTCCTATTAGGACTAGGAGAGGTGGCCGGCCCCCTCTCTCTCTTTTCCCCCTCCGCGAATCCTATTCCAACTAGGATTGGGGGGAGGAATCCTACTCCCAGAGGGAATAGGACTCTGCTGGCGCGCCACACCTTGGCCGGCCAGCCTCCCCCCTCTAGTCCTTTATATACTGAGGCAGAGGCACCCTAGAACACACAAGTTGATCCACGTGATCTATTCCTTAGCCGTGTGCGGCGCCCCCAGCCACCATAGTCCTCGATAATACTGTAGCGGAGTTTAGGCGAAGCCCTGCTGCTGTAGTGCATCAAGATCGTCACCACGCCGTCGTGCTGACGGAACTCTTCCTCGACACTTTGCTGGATCGGAGTCCGGGGATCATCATCGAGCTGTACGTGTGCTAAGAACTCGGAGGTGCCGGAGTAACGGTGCTTGGATCGGTCGGATCGGGAAGACGTACGACTACTTCCTCTACATTGCGTCAACGCTTTCGCAGTCGGTCTGCGTGGGTACGTAGACAACACTCTCCCCTCTCGTTGCTATGCATCACCATGGATCTTGCGTGTGCGTAGGAATTTTTTTGAAATTACTACGTTCCCCAACAGTGGCATCCGAGCCTAGGTTTTATATGTTGATGTAATATGCACGAGTAGAACACAAGTGAGTTGTGGGCGATATAAGTCATACTGCCTACCAGCATGTCATACTTTGGTTCGGCGGCATTGTTGGACGAGACGACCCGGACCAACATTACGCGTACGCTTACGCGAGACCGGTTCCCCCGACGTGCTTTGCACATAGGTGGCTTGCGGGCGACTGTCTCTCCAACTTTAGTTGAACCAAGTGTGGCTACGTCCGGTCCTTGCGAAGGTTAAAACGGAGTCTATTTGACAAACTATCGTTGTGGTTTTGATGCGTAGGTGAGATTGGTCCTTGCTTAAGCCCATAGCAGCCACGTAAAACTTGCAACAACAAAGTAGAGGACGTCTAACTTGTTTTTGCAGGGCATGTTGTGATGTGATATGGTCAAGGCATGATGCTGAATTTTATTGTATGAGATGATCATGTTTTGTAACCGAGTTATCGGCAACCGGCAGGAGCCATATGGTTGTCGCTTTATTGTATGCAATGCAATCGCGATGTAATGCTTTACTTTATCACTAAACGGTAGTGATAATCGTGGAAGCACAAGCTTGGCGAGACGACAACGATGCTACGATGGAGATCAAGGTGTCACGCCGATGACGATGGTGATCACGATGGTGCTTCGGAGATGGAGATCACAAGCACAAGATGATGATGGCCATATCATATCACTTATATTGATTGCATGTGATGTTTATCTTTTTATGCATCTTATCTTGCTTTTATTGACGGTAGCATTATAAGATGATCTCTCACTAAATTATCAAGAAGTGTTCTCCCTGAGTATGCATCGTTGCCAAAGTTCGTCGTGCCCAGACACCACGTGATGATCGGGTGTGATAAGCTCTACGTCCATCTACAACGGGTGCAAGCCAGTTTTGCACACGCAGAATACTCAGGTTAAACTTGACGAGCCTAGCATATGCAGATATGGCCTCGGAACACGGAGACCGAAAGGTCGAGCGTGAATCATATAGTAGATATGATCAACATAGTGATGTTCACCAATGAAACTACTCCATCTCACGTGATGATCGGACATGGTTTAGTTGATTTGGATCACGTAATCACTTAGAGGATTAGAGGGATGTCTATCTAAGTGGGAGTTCTTAAGTAATATGATTAATTGAACTTAAATTTATCATGAACTTAGTCCTGGTAGTATTTTGCAAATTATGTTGTAGATCAATAGCTCGCGTTGTTGCTTCCCTGTGTTTATTTTGATATGTTCCTAGAGAAAATTGTGTTGAAAGATGTTAGTAGCAATGATGCAGATTGGATCCGTGATCTGAGGTTTATCCTCATTGCTGCACAGAAGAATTATGTCCTTGATGCACCGCTAGGTGACTGGCCTATTGCAGGAGCAGATGCAGACGTTATGAACGTTTTGGCTAGCTCAATATGATGACTACTTGATAGTTTAGTGCCCCATGCTTAATGGCTTAGAATCGGGACTTCAAAGACGTTTTGAACGTCATGGAGCATATGAGATGTTCCAGGAGTTGAAGTTAATATTTCAAGCAAATACCCGAGTTGGGAGATATGAAGTTTCCAACAAGTTCTATAGCTAAAAGATGGAGGAGAATCGCTCAACTAGTGAGCATGTGCCCAGATTGTCTGAGTACAACAATCGCTTGAATCAAGTGGGAGTTAATCTTCCAAATAAGATAGTGATTGACAGAATTCTCTAGTCACCATCACCAAGTTAGTAGAACTTCGTGATGAACTATGATATGCAAGGGATAACGGAAACGATTCCTAAGCTCTTCGTAATGCGGAAATTGGCGAAGGTAGAAATCGAGAAAAACATCAAGTGTTGATGGTAGACAAGACCACTAGTTTCAAGAAAAGGGCAGAGGGAAGAAGGGGAACTTCAAGAAGAACAGCAAGCAAGTTGCTGCTCAAGTGAAGAAGCCCAAGTCTGGTCCTAAGCCTGAGACTAAGTGTTTCTACTGCAAAGGGACTGGTCACTGGAAGCGGAACTACCCCAAGTGATTGGCAGATAAGAAGGATGGCAAAGTGAACATAAGTATATTTGATATACATGTTATTGATGTGTACTTTACTAGTGTTTATAGCAACCCCTCAGTATTTGATACTAGTTCAGTTGCTAAGATTAGTAACTCGATACCGGAGTTGCAGAATAAACAGAGACTAGTTAAGGGTGATGTGACGATGTGTGTTGGAAGTGGTTCCAAGATTGATATGATCATCATCGCACACTCCCTATACTTTCGGGATTAGTGTTGAACCTGAATAAGTGTTATTTGGTGTTTGCGTTGAGCATGAATATGATTTGATCATGTTTATTGTAATACGGTTATTCATTTAAGTAAGAGAATAAATTGTTGTTCTGTTTACATGAATAAAACCTTATATGGTTACACACCCAATGAAAATAGTTCGTTGGATCTCGATCGTAGTGATACACATAATCATAATATTGAAACCAAAAGATGCAAAGTTAATAATGATAGTGCAACTTATTTGTGGCACTGCCGTTTAGGTCATATTGGTGTAAAGCGCATGAAGAAACTCCATGCTAATGGGTTTTTGGAATCACTTGATTATGAATCAGTTGATGCTTGCGAACCATGCCTCATGGGCAAGATGACTAAAACTACGTTCTCCGAAGTGAGCAACTGACTTATTGGGAAAAAATACATACTGATGTATGCGGTCCGATGAGTGTTAAGGCTCACGGCAAGTATCGTTATTTTCTGAACTTCACAGATGATTTGAGCAGATATAAGTATATCTACTTGATGAAACATAAGTCTGAAACATTTGAAAAGTTCAAAGAATTTCAGAGTAAAGTGGAAAATCATCGTGACAAGAAAATAAAGTTTCTACGATCTGATCGCGGAGACAAATATTTGAGTTACGAGTTTGGTCTTCAATTAAAACAATGTGGAATAGTTTCACAAACTCATGCCACATGGAACACCATATCATAATGGTGTGTCCGAACGTCATAACCGTACTTTATTGGATATAGTGCAATCTATGATGTCTCTTGCCGATCTACCACTATCGTTTTGGGGTTATGCATTAGAGACAGCTGCATTCACGTTAAATAGGGCACCATCTAAATCCGTTGAGACGACACCGTATGAACTATGGTTTGGTAAGAAACCTAAGCTGTTGTTTCTTAAAGTTTGAGGTTGCAATGCTTATGTGAAAAAGTTTCAACCTGATAAGCTCAAACCCAAATCGGAGAAACGTGTCTTCATAGGAAATCCAAAGGAAACTATTGGATACACCTTCTATCACAGATCCGAAGGCAAGACTTTTGTTGCTAAATTCGGAAACTTTCTAGAGAAGGAGTTTCTCTCGAAAGAAGTGAGTGGGAGGAAAGTAGAAAACTTGATAAGGTAATTGTACCTTCTCCCTTATTGGAAAGTAGTTCATCACAGAAATCTGTTCTTGTGACTACTACACAAATTAGTGAGGAAGATAATGATGATGATCATGTAACTTCAGATCAAGTTACTACCGAATCTCGTAGGTAAACCAGAGTAAGATCTGCACCAGAGTGGTACGGTAATCCTGTTCTGGAAGTCATGTTACTAGACCATGACGAACTTGCGAACTATGAGGAAGCAATGATGAGCCCAGATTCCGCGAAATAGTTTACTACATCTTATTTTTTAGTGGCATCTTTGATTTCCATAATAGTTTATTATTATCCAATGGAACCTCTGAGTGCGAGAGTGCACGGTACATAGAGTCAATTGTGTAGGATCCAGATGTAGTGAGATTCCAGCGAAACACATCCCTCCCTTGTGTCAAGTTAAACGAATCCAAACGGGATAGAAGATGTTGCCACGACGCAAGGCGGAGGCCAATCAAATCCCTCCTAAATGATACATTCGGCGGGGAGGAGCTGAGCACGTGCGCAAGAGTATCATTCTTATCACGTACAATTCGGTACAAGGCTGGATACTGTTCCTGGAGAGTGGTGTTTCCTAGCCACCTGTCCTCCCAAACACGTATCTCGGACCCGTCCTTTATCGCGAGTGATCCAAAGCAAAATAGATGTTTCTTTACCGCCATCAGACCAGACCAAAAATGTGAGTCATCAGGTTTCCAATATGCCCGGGATAACGCTTTTTGGCCTAGATACTTATCGCGCAACAGGGTTTGCCAGACACCATCCGCGGTAAGTAGCTTGAACAACCATTTATTGAGCAAGGCATCATTCTTAACCTGGAGGTCCTGAACACCTAAACCTCCCTGGTCTTTTGGCCGACAAACCATACTCCATTTGGTTAGCCTATACTTTTTATTTTCACTGTCTCCTTGCCAAAAGAATCTGGATCTGAAGTAATCCCGTCTTTGCAGAACCCCTTTGGGAATTTGGAAAAATGAGAGAATGTAGAGAACCATGTTTGTGAGAACAAAATTGATCAAAACTAGTCGCCCTCCAATTAAGAGCAACTTGCCTTTCCAACTGCTCAACCGTTTCTCCAATCGCTCTTCAACATGTTTCCACTCCGCATTAGTGAGACACCGATAATGAATCGGAATTCCCAAATATTTAATCGGGAATTGGCCTTGTGCACATCTGAACAAGTCAGCGTATTATGCAGCCGCCTCCTTGGCTTCTCCGAAACAGAACGATTCACTTTTATGGAAGTTAATTTTCAGACCTGACAATTGCTCAAAAGCTGAAAGCAATAGTTTCATATTTTTAGCCTTATCTAGGTCATGTTTCATAAAAATAATTGTATCGTCGGCATATTGCAAGATAGAGAGTCCGCCATCCAGAAGATGTGGCACTACTCCTGCAATTTGACCGTCCTGTTTGGCGCGTTTGATCAAAGTAGCCAACATGTCAGCAACAATGTTAAATAACATTGCAGACACTGGGTCACCCTACCGTAATCCATTTTTCATCTAGAAGTAATGACCTACACCATCATTGAATTTTATAGACACACTACCTCCAGTAACGAAATTTTGGACCAACTCGCGCCATTTATCTGAGAAACCTTTCATTCTTAGGGTCTGTTGGAGAAATGACCATTTGACTTTGTCGTATGCCTTTTCAAAGTCGATTTTAAATACTACTCCACTCATGTTCTTCCGGTGCATCTCGTGGACGGTCTCGTGAAGGATTACTACTCCATCAAGTATATTTCGTCTTTGCATGAAAGCTGTTTGGGATGGCTGAACAACATGATCGGCGACCGCGTTGAGCCTATTAGTCACAACTTTGGTGAAGATTTTGAAGTTGACATTAAGGAGGCAGATCGGTCTGAACTGTTGAATCTGTTCAGCCTCCTTAGTCTTCGGCAACAAAACAATCCCGCCAAAATTAAGCCTAGATAGGTCCACTTGGCTGGCATGAAAAAATTGAACAACTCCATTACGTCAATCTTGATGACATCCCAGAAGTTCTGATAGAACTCCGCGGGGAAACCATCAGGTCCTGGAGCTTTGTTATGTTCCATTTGGAACACCACAGCTCGCACCTCCTCTTCAAAGAAAGGTGCCGTCAGGATATCATTCTCTTCTTCTGTGACTTGTGGAATGTCATCTGTTTGGGTCTCATCTAGAGTGAAGTTCCCTTCCTCTGGAGCTCCAAACAGACACTTGTTGTATTTGGTTATATAACGCTTGAGCTCTGCCTGACCCTCGATCCGTCCCTCATCCTATTGGAGGCTAAAAATACACTTCTTCCTACGCCGCCCATTGGTGGCCATTTGAAAATATCGTGTATTGTTGTCTCCCTCCAAAATGAATTGGGCACCTGATCTTCGATACCACCTAATTTCCTCTTCTTGCAATAGACGTGCAATCTTCTCATTGGATTGATTTTTCATATCAATCTCCTGTTGAGGCAAAATGCGAGTCTCTGCTATTTTGTCGAGGTCATCTATAATAGTGGGAAGGCGTTGCTTTTCTTTTTTATACATACCACTTGTGTGTTTGGCCCATCCAGTTAGGAACCGCCTCATGGCTCGAATTTTGAAGTTCCATCTTTGAATCGGTGTGCGACCAACGGTAGGCCTCTCCCATAAATTCTTAACTATATCCGCAAAACCATCCCAATGTAACCATCCCAATTCAAATTTGAATGGACGTCGAACAGTGGGAGAGGTAGTAGAGTTAGAATCAAGAATGATGGGTGCATGGTCCGAAAGTGACTCAATACGCTTGTGACGCCCCCGATTCAATCGTACACTAATCATACACAGAAACCTGTACGATCAAGATCAGGGACTCACGGGAAGATATCACAACACAACTCTACAAATAAAATAAGTCATACAAGCATCATATTACAAGCCAGGGGCCTCGAAGGCTCGAATACAAGAGCTCGACCATAGACGAGTCAGCGGAAGCAACAACATCTGAGTACAGACATAAGTTAAACAAGTTTGCCTTAAGAAGGCTAGCACAAACTAGGATACAGATCGAAAGAGGCGCATGCCTCCTGCCTGGGATCCTCCTAAACTACTCCTGGTCGTCGTCAGCGGGCTGCACGTAGTAGTAGGCACCTACCGAGTAGTAGTAGTCTTCATCGACAGTGGCGTCCGGCTCTTGGGCTCCACTAGTGCAGAACCAGGCAATAGCACCGGTTCGTAAGGCCCTTTAGTGCCGGTTCTGTAACCGGCACTAAAGTGTGGGCACTAAAGGGCCCACCTTTAGTACCGGTTCAGCACGAACTGATGCTAAAGGGCAACCACGTGGCACGAGCCAGCTCCGGAGGCAGGGAGCCCTTTAGTACCGGTTGGTGACACCAACCGGTATTAAAAGGTTGGGGGGTTTTGGGTTTATGATTTCTTTTTCATTTAATTTTGTACTTTCCATTTAATTCTTTTTCGTTTGCTGCTATTTTACGATACTACATATTGTACACGTTATGCATATATATAAATAGAATTTCTAGTAGAACCGATATATATATATATATGTATGTATGTATATATATATATATATATATATATATAGATAGATAGATATATATATATATACGGCTGCGCTATTCTGTGCGAGAGCACTTAATTCTTATTCTACGCGCCAGCCAGAACAACGCTGCACAAGATTTAGGAGCTAAAATGGCTAGTAACTGCTTTACTGCATGTCGTAAAAGCACAACAAGCATATTATGACAAAGCACCGCTCGTCCAGAACTATGGTAAAAGCATTGCCATCTGTAGTGATTAAATAATTAGTTTTACTGTTGAAGAAATTAGTGAGCAAGGATAGTAATAAAAATAGTAACATGTAGTAATTTAAGAGAAACTATTACCGTGAGGTGTAAATGGTGAGTTGGGACATGATAACGTGATTACTTTTATTGGTTTGAACGTGGTTTGGACAGCCGGAGCGTACGATAAGTTATTCTGCGCTTAGGCTCAGATTAGCATCCCTATATATATATATATATATATATATATATATATATATATATATATATATATATCATCGAATGTCTCACAACCACCATTAATTAATTCACACATACACACACACACACACACATATATATATATATATATAATTAGCTAGCTATATACAATTTCTCCTAATTGGTGCCTTCGGAGTCAGTGGCATTAGCCTAATTGGTGCCTTCGGAGCACGATAACAATTGGAAGTGGTTCATGGGGGCGGTAGCGGGTAAAAGTATTCTTCTTTGGGATCTATGACCTGGTCGAGCAAAAAATCCCGCTATTTTCTCTTGAATTGCTTCTATGCGGTCCGCTGTGAAGGAAATATGCCCTAGAGGCAATAATAAAGTTATTATTTATTTCCTTATATCATGATAAATGTTTATTATTCATGCTAGAATTGTATTAACTGGAAACATAATACATGTGTGAATACATAGACAAACAGAGTGTCACTAGCATGCCTCTACTTGACTAGCTCGTTAATCAAAGATGGTTATGTTTCGTAACCATGGACAAAGAGTTGTTATTTGATTAACGGGATCACATCATTAGTTGAATGATCTGATTGACTTGACCCATTCCGTTAGCTTAGCACTCGATCGTTTAGTATGTTGTTATTGCTTTCTTCATGACTTATACATGTTCCTATGACTATGAGATTATGCAACTCCCGTTTACCGGAGGAACACTTTGTGTGCTACCAAACGTCACAATGTAATTGGGTGATTATAAAGGAGCTCTACAGGTGTCTCCAAAGGTACATGTTGGGTTGGCGTATTTCGAGATTATGATTTGTCACTCCGATTGTCGGAGAGGTATCTCTGGGCCCTCTCGGTAATGCACATCACATAAGCCTTGCAAGCATTGCAACTAATGAGTTAGTTGCGAGATGATGTATTACGGAACGAGTAAAGAGACTTGCCGGTAACGAGATTGAACTAGGTATTGAGATACCGACGATCGAATCTCGGGCAAGTAACATACCGATGACAAAGGGAACAACGTATGTTGTTATGCTGTCTGACCGATAAAGATCTTCGTAGAATATGTAGGAGCCAATATGAGCATCCGGGTTCCGCTATTGGTTATTGACCGGAGATGTGTCTCGGTCATGTCTACATTGTTCTCGAACTGTAGGGCCCACACGCTTAAGGTTTCGATGACAGTTATATTATGAGTTTATGAGTTTTGATGTACCGAAGGAGTTCGGAGTCCCCGATGAGATCGGGGACATGACAGGGAGTCTCGAAATGGTCGAGACGTAAAGGTCGATATATTGGACGACTATATTCGGACTTCGGAAAGGTTCCGAGTGATTCGGGTATTTTTCGGAGTACCGAGGAGTTACGGGAATACGGGGGAATAGTATTGGGCCTTATTGGGCCATACGGGAAAGAGAGAGGGGCTGCCTAGGGCAGGCCGCGCCCCCCCCCCAAGGCCTAGTCCGAATTGGACTAGGGGGAGGGGCTGCGCCCCCTCCTTCCTTCCCTTCTCCTTTCCCCTTCCTTGTTTCCTACTCCTACTACATGGAAGGACTCCTAGTTGGACTGGGAAAGGGGGAATCCTACTCCCGGTGGGAGTAGGACTCCCCTAGGGTGCACCATAGAGAGGACCGGCCCTCCCCTCCTCCACTCCTTTATATAAGGGGGAAGGGGGCACCCCATAGACACAAGTTGATCTTCGTCATCGTTCCTTAGCCGTGTGCGGTGCCCCCCTCCACGATATTACACCTCGATCATATTGTAGTGGTGCTTAGGCGAAGCCCTGCGATAGTTGAACATCAAGATCGTCACCACGCCGTCGTGCTGACGAAACTCCTCCCCGAAGCTTTGCTGGATCAGAGCCCGAGGTGTGTCATCGAGTTGTACGTGTGTCAAAAACTCGGAGGTGCCGGAGTAACGGTGCTTGGATCGGTTGGACTGGGAAGACGTACGACTACTTCCTCTATGTTGCGTCAACGCTTCCGCTTCGGTCTATGAGGGTACGTAGACAACACTCTTCCCTCTCGTTGCTATGCATCACCATGATCTTGCGTGTGCGTAGGAAATTTTTGAAATTACTACGTTCCCCAACAGTGGCATCCGAGCCTAGGTTTTTATGGTTTGATGTTATATGCACGAGTAGAACACAAGTGAGTTGTGGGCGATATAAGTCATACTGCTTACCAGCATGTCATACTTTGGTTCGGCGGTATTGTTGGATGAAGCGGCCCGGACCGACATTACGCGTACGCTTACGCGAGACTGGTTCTACCGCCGTGCTTTGCACACAGGTGGCTGGCGGGTGTCAGTTTCTCCAACTTTAGTTGAACCGAGTGTGGCTATGCCCGGTCCTTGCGAAGGTTAAAACAGCACCAACTCGACAAACTATCGTTGTGGTTTTTGATGCGTAGGTAAGAACGGTTCTTGCTAAGCCCGTAGGAGCCACGTAAAACTTGCAACAACAAAGTAGAGGACGTCTAACTTGTTTTTGCAGGGCATGTTGTGATGTGATATGGTCAAGATGTGATGAAATATAAGTTGTTGTATGAGATGATCATGTTTTGTTAAAGTTATCGGCAACTGGCAAAATCCTTATGGTTGTCTCTCTATTGCATAAGATGCAAGCGCCTAATAATTGCTTTACTTTATCGCTATGCGGTAGCAATAGTTGCAAGAGCAATTGTTGGCGAGACGACCACGTGACGACACATTGATATAGATCAAGATGATGGAGATCATGGTGTCATGCCGGTGACGATAGAGATCATGACAGTACTTTGGAGATGGAAATCAAAGGCGCAAGATGATGATGGTCATATCATGTCACATATTTTGATTCCATATGATGTTTATCTTTTATACATCTTATTTTGCTTAGTTTGATGGTAGCATTTTAAGATGATCTCTCACTAATTATCAAGAAGTGTTCTCCCTGAGTATGCACCATTGCGAAAGTTCTTCGTGCTGAGACACCACGTGATGATCAGGTGTGATAGGCTCTACGTTCAAATACAACGGGTGCAAAACAGTTGCACACGCGGAATACTCAGGTTAAACTTGACGAGCCTAGCATATACAGATATGGCCTCGGAACACGGAGACCGAAAGGTCGAGCGTGAATTATATAGTAGATATGATCAACATAGTGATGTTCACCAATGAAACTACTCCATCTCACGTGATGATCGGACATGGTTTACTTGATTTGGATCACGTGATCACTTAGAGGATTAGAGGGATGTCTATCTAAGTGGGAGTTCTTAAGTAATATGATTAAATTGAACTTAAATTTATCATGAACTTAGTCCTGGTAGTATTTTGCAAATTATGTTGTAGATCAATAGCTCGCGTTGTTGCTTCCCTGTGTTTATTTTGATATGTTCCTAGAGAAAATTGTGTTGAAAGATGTTAGTAGCAACGATGCGGATTGGATCCGTGATCTGAGGTTTATCCTCATTGCTGCATAGAAAAATTATGTCCTTGATGCACCGCTAGGTGACAGACCTATTGCAGGAGCAGATACAGACGTTATGAACGTTTGGCTAGCTCAATATGATGACTACTTGATAGTTTAGTGCACCATGCTTAATGGCTTAGAATCGGAACTTCAAAGACGTTTTGAACGTCATGGACCATATGAGATGTTCCAGGAGTTGAAGTTAATATTTCAAGCAAATACCCGAGTTGAGAGATATGAAGTCTCCAAAGCTAAAAGATGGAGGAGAATCGCTCAACTAGTGAGCATGTGCTCAGATTGTCTGGGTACTACAATCGCTTGAATCAAGTGGGAGTTAATCTTCCAGATAAGATAGTGATTGACAGAATTCTCTAGTCACCATCACCAAGTTAGTAGAACTTCATGATGAACTATAATATGCAAGGGAAAACGGAAACAACTCCCAAGCTCTCCGTGATGCTGAAATCAACGAAGGTAGAAATCAAGAAAAACATCAAGTGTTGATGGTTGACAAGACCACTAGTTTCAAGAAAAGGGCAAAGGGAAGAAGGGGAACTTCAAGAAGAACGGCAAGCGAGTTGCTGCTCAAGTGAAGAAACCCAAGTCTGGTCCTAAGCCTGAGACTAAGTACTTCTACTGCAAAGGGATTGGTCACTGGAAGCGGAACTACCCCAAGTATTTGGTGGATAAGAAGGATGGCAAAGTGAACAAAAGTATATTTGATATACATGTTATTCATGTGTACTTTACTAGTGTTTATAGCAACCCCTCAGTACTTGATACTGGTTCAGTTGCTAAGAGTAGTAACTCGAAACATGAGTTGCAGAATAAACAGAGACTAGTCTAGGGTGAAGTGACGATGTGTGTTGGAAGTAGTTCCAAGATTGATATGATCATCATCGCACACTCCCCTATACTTTCGGGATTAGTGTTGAACCTAAATAAGTGTTATTTGGTGTTTGCGTTGAGCATGAATATGATTTGATCATGTTTACTGTAATACGGTTATTCATTTAAGTAAGAGAATAAATTGTTGTTCTGTTTACATGAATAAAACCTTATATGGTTACACACCTAATGAAAATGGTTCGTTGGATCTCGATCATAGTGATACACATATTCATAATATTGAAACCAAAATATGCAAAGTTAATAATGATAGTGCAACTTATTTGTGGCACTGCCGTTTAGGTCATATTGGTGTAAAGCGCATGAAGAAACTCCATGCTGATGGGCTTATGGAATCACTTGATGCTTGCGAACCATGCCTCATGGGCAAGATGACTAAAACTCCGTTCTCCGGAACAATGGAGCGAGCAACTGACTTATTGGAAATAATACATACTGATGTATGCGATCCGATGAGTGTTAAGGCTCGCGGCGGGTATCATTATTTTCTGACCTTCACAGATGATTTGAGCAGATATGGATATATCTACTTGATGAAACATAAGTCTGAAACATTTGAAAAGTTCAAAGAAATTCAGAGTGAAGTGGAAAATCATCGTGACAAGAAAATAAAGTTTCTACGATCTGATCGCGGAGACAAATATTTGAGTTACGAGTTTGGTCTTCAATTAAAACAATGTGGAATAGTTTCACAAACTCATGCCACCTGGAACACCACAGCATAATGGTGTGTCCGAACGTCATAACCGTACATTATTGGATATAGTACAATCTATGATGTTTCTTACCGATTTACCAATATTGTTTTGGGATCATGCATTAGAGACAGCTGCATTCACGTTAAAAAGGGGCACCATCTAAGTCCGTTGAGACGACACAATATGAACTATGGTTTGGCAAGAAACCAAAGTTGTCGTTTCTTAAAGTTTGGGGTTGCGATGCTTATAAGAAAAAGTTTCATCATGATAAGCTCAAACCCAAATCGGAGAAATGTGTCTTCATATGATACCCAAAGGAGACAGTTGGGTACACCTTCTATCACAAATCCGAAGGCAAGACATTTGTTGCTGAGAATGGATACTTTTTAGAGAAGAAGTTTCTCTCGAAAGAAGTGAGTGGGAGGAAAGTAGAACTTGATAAGGTAATTGTACCTTCTCCCGAATTGGAAAGTAGTTCATCACAGAAATCAGTTCCAGTGATGCCTACACCGATTAGTGAGGAAGTTAATGATGATGATCATGAAACTTTGGATCAAGTTACTACCGAACCTCGTAGGTCAACCATAATAAGATCCGCACCAGAGTGGTACGGTAATCCTATTCTGGAGGTTATGATACTAGACCATGACGAACCTATAAACTATGAAGAAGTGATGGTGAGCCCAGATTCCGCGAAATGGTTTGAGGCCATGAAATCTGAGATGGGATCCATATATGAGAACAAAGTGTGGACTTTGGTTGACTTGCCCGATGACCGGCAAGCCATAGAAAATAAATGGATCTTCAAGAGGAAGACGGACGTTGATAGTAGTGTTACTATCTACAAAGCTAGAATTGTCGCAAAAGGTTTTCGACAAGTTCAAGGTGTTGACTACGATGAGAGTTTCTCTCTCGTATCTATGCTTAAGTCTGTCCGAATCATGTTAGCAATTGCCGCATTTTATGAAATCTGGCAAATGGATAAAAAAACTGCATTCCTTAATGAATTTATTAAAGAAGAGTTGTATATGATGCAACCTGAAGGTTTTGTCAATCCTAAAGGTGCTAACAAAATATGCAAGCTCCAGCGATCCATCTATGGACTGGTGCAAGCATCTCGGAGTTGGAATACGCGCTTTGATAAGTTGATGAAAGCATATAGTTTTATACAGACTTGCGGTGAAGCCTATATTTACAACAAAGTGAGTGGGAGCACTACAATATTTTTGATAAGTATATGTGAATGACATATTGTTGATCGAAAATAATTTAGAATTATTCTGCAAAGCATAAAGGAGTGTTTGAAAGTTGTTTTTTTTAAAGAAAGACCTTGGTGAAGCTGCTTACATATTGAGCATCAAAGATCTGTGGAGATAGATCAAGATGCTTGATAAGTTTTTTCAATGAGTACATACCTTGACAAGATTTTGAAGTAGTTCAAAATGGAACAGTCAAAGAAAGAGTTCTTGCCTGTGTTACAAGGGGTGAAATTGAGTAAGACTCAAAGCCCGACCACGGCAGAAGATAGAAAGAGAATGAAAGTCATTCCCTATGCCCTGGCCATTCCCTATGCCCTGGCCATTCCCTATGCCCTGGCCATAGGTTCTATAAAGTATGGCATGCTGTGTACCAGATCTATTGTATACCCTACACTGATTTTGAAGAGGGAGTACAATAGTGATCTAGGAGTAGAACAATGGACAGCGGTCAAAATTATCCTTACTGGAATAAGGATATGTTTCTCGATTATAGAGGTGACAAAAGGTTCGTCATAAAGGGTTACGCCGATGCAAGTTTTGACACTGATCCAGATGACTCTAAGTCTCAATCTGGATACATATTGAAAGTGGGAGCAATTAGCTAGAGTAGCTCCATGCAGAGCATTATTGACATAGAAATTTGCAAAATACATGCGGATCTGAATGTGGCAGACCCGTTGACTAAACTTCTCTCACAAGCAAAACATGATCATTTTTTGGGTCTTAATCACATAGCGATGTGAACTAGATTATTGAATCTAGTAAACCCTTCGGGTGTTAGTCACATGGAGATGTGAACCAATCACATAAAGATGTGAACTATTGATGTTAAATCACATGGCAATGTGATCTAGATTATTGACTCTAGTGCAAGTGGGAGACTGAAGGAAATATGCCCTAGAGGCAATAATAAAATTATTATTTATTTCCTTATATCATGATAAATGTTTATTATTCATGCTAGAATTGTATTAACCGGAAACATAATACATGTGTGAATACATAGACAAACAGAGTGTCACTAGTATGCCTCTACTTGACTAGCTCGTTAATCAAAGATGGTTATGTTTCCTAACCATGGGCAAAGAGTTGTTATTTGATTAACAGGATCACATCATTAGTTGAATGATCTGATTGACTTGACCCATTCCGTTAGCTTAGAACTCGATCATTTAGTATGTTGCTATTGCTTTCTTCATGACTTATACATGTTCCTATGACTATGAGATTATGCAACTCCCGTTTACCGGAGGAACACTTTGTGTGCTACCAAACGTCACAACGTAACTGGGTGATTATAAAGGAGCTCTACAGGTGTCTCCAAAGGTACATGTTGGGTTGGCGTATTTCGAGATTAGGATTTGTCACTCCGATTGTCGGAGAGGTATCTCTGGGCCCTCTCGGTAATGCACATCACATAAGCCTTGCAAGCATTGCAACTAATGAGTTAGTTGCGAGATGATGTATTACGGAACGAGTAAAGAGACTTGCCGGTAACGAGATTGAACTAGGTATTGAGATACCGACGATCGAATCTCGGGCAAGTAACATACCGATGACAAAGGGAACAACGTATGTTGTTATGCGGTCTGACCGATAAAGATCTTCGTAGAATATTTAGGATCCAATATGAGCATCTAGGTTCCGCTATTGGTTATTGACCGGAGATGTGTCTCGGTCATGTCTACATTGTTCTCGAACCGTAGGGTCCGCATGCTTAAGGTTTCGATGACAGTTATATTATGAGTTTATGAGTTTTGATGTACCGAAGGAGTTCGGAGTCCCGGATGAGATCGGGGACATGACGAGGAGTCTCGAAATGGTCGAGACGTAAAGATCGATATATTGGACGACTATATTCGGACTTCGGAAAGGTTCCGAGTGATTCGGGTATTTTTCGGAGTACCGGGGAGTTATGGGAATACGGGGGAAAATTATTGGGCCTTATTGGGCCATACGGGAAAGAGAGAGGGGCTGCCTAGGGCAGGCCGCGCCCCCCCCCCCAAGGCCTAGTCCGAATTGGACTAGGGGGATGGGCTGCGCCCCCTCCTTCCTTCCCTTCTCCTTTCACCTTCCTTGTTTCCTACTCCTACTACATGGAAGGACTCCTAGTTGGACTAGGAAAGGGGGAATCCTACTCCCGGTGGGAGTAGGACTCCCCTAGGGCGCGCCATAGAGAGGGCCGGCCCTCCCCTCTTCCACTCCTTTATATACGGGGGCAGGGGGCACCCTATAGACACAAGTTGATTTTCGTGATCGTTCCTTAGCCGTGTGCGGTGCCCCCCTCCACGATATTACACCTCGATCATATTGTAGTGGTGCTTAGGCGAAGCCCTGCGACAGTTGAACATCAAGATCGTCACCACGCCGTCGTGCCGACGAAACTCCTCCCCGAAGCTTTGCTGGATCGGAGCCCGGGGTGCGTCATCGAGCTGTACGTGTGTCAAGAACTCGGAGGTGCCGGAGTAACAGTGCTTGGATCGGTTGGACCGGGAAGATGTACGACTACTTCCTCTACGTTGCGTCAACGCTTCCGCTTCGGTCTACGAGGTTACGTAGACAACACTCTCCCCTCTCGTTGCTATGCATCACCATGATCTTGCGTGTGCGTAGGAAATTTTTGAAATTACTACGTTCCCCAACACTCTGGTAGGAGCTTCTCCCGCACCTCTTTGAACTGTTAGGAAGGAGATCAATATGCATGTGTATTAGTTGTGTGACTAGATATCGATAATGGTGTAAAAATTGTGAATAGTGTTCTGACAAATGTACCCACTCCTGTCTTTGAGATCTGCTCCTTTCGGACACCATCATGCGAATGTTCTCGCAAACGTAGTATGCACACAGATTATTACCCGGCGTCTGCTTCAGGGCCTTTATGAGAATGGAATTTGATCAGATAATAACTAATCAAGCATGATAATTAGAGAGATGGCAGCTAGCTAGTACTACTTAATTACTTACCATGGGTCGATACCATTTCAGATTTTGTTTCCATGGGCCTAGAGTGGCCCTGATGAACTTTGCCCAAGCCCTGCCCGCCGACAAAGAAAATGAATAAATGGGTTATTAAATAGTTGTTATCAGGAAATGACGAACTAATTAAATAGGCCGAGATATAGTTAATAATGATTGAAATTACCTGTTGACTATCCCCTTCACGATGGTGTAGTCAGTTGGTTTCTTAAGTAGTGAGTCTAGTACTTCAACTGTTCCTTCATCAACTTTAATGATTAACAAGATCCAGTGAAATCTGCATGCACATACGTTTGCATGTCTTAATTAAGCGGGCATATGTAAGCAAAAACATGTAGCTAGCTAGTAGGCAAAAACATAATTTGTAGTACAAGACAGTGTGACTCACTCGAAGTTGTAAGGAAGTAGTATATCTTCATTGTATTTGAGGCGCTTGAAGAAATCTAGCATGCTTTGCTCTACACTTTTTTCGTAATATGGATCTAATTTCCATGTGTATTCATTAATGGTATTTGGGTCAACGAACCCAATGCCATAGCGTCCACCTTTTTTCATTTCATAAATCTTCATCCTGCATAATACCACATAAAAGAATATAGTGAGGATAATTACAGGTAATGATTGATCAAAATGATCATTACAGCTAGCTTGAGACTTAAATTACAGAAAGAAATCACTTACAGACAATAGCAATTGACGATAGATTTGTCGAGTGCGTCTTGATTGTATAACTGAAATAGTTCTGAATACTCAACGGACACAGCTTTCTCATGGTAGTAATGATCCTTCTTGACATTCACCATGAGGGACTCTCGATTGGAAATCTTGGTAATGTCCATGCACCATTGATGCAATTCATACATTCTCGTTGGGAGCTTCTTGACCTCGTCTGGCTCGACCAAAGGTTGGCCCCGAACATATTTCCGTTTTATTTCCTCCTCTCTAGTCGGAGACATGGGCTCGATATCGAGGAGTTGTCCAACAGTGATCATGAGGCTTTTAGCCTGCTCAATATGCTCCTCGGTTATTACCACATCGCCCAGCCCAGGAACGTTAACGGTTTGCCCACAATAATATTGGGCGCGCGTACTCTCATGTGTTGTTGGCACAACAAGTGGGGGGATTGATTGCGCCGCCTGTTCTCCCAGCTGGGGAATGGTTTTACCGCATGTTTTGCCAGCTGATTTGCTCGAGCTCGAGCTCGCCTCTTTCTGTAGACGTGCTCGATTTAACTTCCTAAGGTGGCGCTCATAGTCTGTGTCAACAGGCTTGGGAGCTGATGCTCTAGCCATACGAATGAAGTGGTCAATATTTTCCTCAGGCACTTTCTCCCTTGGCGGCGGTGGCGGTTTCGGTGCAAAATGGGCTTCCACCTTGGCCTTTGATATGGCTGCGTTTTCCTCCTCGGACTTGTCATAAGGCCTCTGCGGAAGAGGCGCGAGGCTGGTTGGACCATATTGAAATTGCTTGCCTTCGCCTGTACCTCCAGTACTACCTCGACTTGTACCGCTATGCACCATAGCTGAGGTGGCTCTCTTCCGTGATTGCTGAGGCGGCCAAGACGGCTGACGTGGCTGAGTTGGAGGAGGAGGAGTGGCCTGAAGCTGTGCCGAACTTGGAGGAGGAGTGGCCTGACGCTTTGCTGGACTTGGAGGAGGAGGAGTGGCCTGAAGCTGTGCCGGACTTGGAGGAGGAGTGCACTAACGCGTTGGTGGACTTGGAGGAGCGGGAGTCTGCTGACTCAGTTGCGGACTTCGATGAGGAGTCGGATGACGCGGTCTTGGTGGCCTTGGAAAGATGATGCTATCCTTTCTCCATCGGATGATACGATGGTTGGCCTCTCCCAGTGTGTGCTCCTTGTCACCTCCAGGAATGTCAAGCTCTAGCCCCGAATATTGGTCCACCACCTCATCAACCAAGACACGAGCATAGCCCGCTGGAATCGGGTTGCAATGGAAGGTTGCCTCAGGGGGATTTGTAAAAGCAAGGGCGTCCGCCACCTTCATGGATATGTTCTTCATTTTGAAGTGTAGCTCGCAGTTAGTGTTCTCCATGATGTCATCCACTGGGTAGCTATCCAGCAATGCATCGCCCGGGGCGGAACCAACTCTGCTTCTCGGCATGGATGGGACGGTGCTATCCAATGCTGGATCATCCGGTAGCTGCTGTAGTTGCTGAGACCCCCTTTACTGGCTAAGTGAGTCAATCTGCTTCTGCTGCCGCTGGAATTTGACTGCCAAGTCCGTGTGCGCTGATTCTAGGCCTTGAAGGCATTCATAGCCCAGTTTCCTCTGCTCCTCCTCCATCTTCCTCTTCTTCTCCTACGCAATATTTTTTCAGCACGGGTTCTATAGTCGGTGTTCCAGTCCGAAAACCCCTCATACCACATAATAGCGCCCATGCCTCGTGTTCTTCCCGGGTGTTCAGGATTTCCCAGGGCACGCGTAAGCTCGTCGTTCTTTCTGTTGGGCTGGAACACCCCCGATCGAGCCTCTTCTATTGCAACAAGTAGCTTATCTTCGGCTCCGTCCAAACATGCCTTCTTCGAAACATTGCCTGTCTTCGGGTCCAACTCCCCACCATGCGCATAGAACCAAGTCCTGCACCTGGGGGGCCAGCACAATGTTTCTGGAGTGACACCTGCATCCTCCATCTCTTTCTCAGACTTATCCCACTTAGGCATTCCCACCGCATAGCCACCTGGCCCCAGCTTATGGAACTTATCCTTTTTTGCGGCATTGGCCTTGTTTATTCTCGACCGTTCCTTAGATAATTCTGAATCCTTGAATTTCATGAAATCGTCCCAATGAGCACTTTGCTTCTCTAGTGTTCCCTCAAATACTGGAGTCTTCCTTCCTCCCTTGACGTACTTGTCCCATTCATGATTCTTGTGGTTGTTGAATGCAACTGCCATCTTCCTAAGAGCAGCGTCCTTGACTTTCTCCACATCTGCATCTGTGAAATGATCTGGTAGGGTGAAATGTTCCATGAGCATTTCCCAAAGCAGAAGTTTTTGTCTGTTGTCGACAAAAGTAACTCCTGGACGTGGCTTTTCTAGCTCTCTCCATTCTTGAAGGGAGATCGGGAGTTGGTCCTTCGCAAGAACTCCGCACTGACAAATGAACTTGTCCGCAATCTTCTTAGACGCTAATGGTTCGCCATTAGGTTTGATGACCTCGATATTGTACTTTACGCCCTCCTTCAACTTTTTGTTCGGGCCTCGTTTCCTGTTGCCTGAAGATTTGCTCGATCCGGATGGCTGAAAGAAGAAAGATCGATTCGTTAATATATCTTCAAGTCATTTAAAACATGTGATGATCACCAGATGCCTGCTTATATAAATATATATACCTCGCCGGTCTTTGTTGTTTCAAGATCAACATTTTCTTCGTCATGTTCATAGTGCATGACTTCATCAATTCGGTCGTCGCGATCGAATATCATATCACCCTCCCCGGTGTTGTTTAGATATTCGGAGCCGTCATAATCTTCTTCACTCTGATCATCATCTAGCCCGCGAGGACTGCGTATGATATTGAACAGGGCCTCTTCTCCCTCTCTGCCGGTATTGTCCGCCATATGTTTTATTTAACTAATTCAAAAGAAATATATTCAAATTACAATGCATGGATGCAATCAATTAATAAGGAAAAACTGAATCAATCATAGTACATAATAAGCATCATCGAATATAATCTCGAATACGTCATCTCGAATAATAGATATAATCTCGAATACATCATCCCGAATAATATATATAATCTCGAATAAATCATCTCGAATATTATATATCGAATACATCACTAGCTAGCTAGCTAGCAAATAAAGATCGAATACTAGAGAGTAATCTAGGCGGTGGACAACCAAAGTGAAGGAACCATCACTGGATCATAGCTCGGGTGATCTCCCCAAAGAACCTGCCAGGTATTGGAGAACCTGCCGTCCATAGCAGCCATGTAGCGATGGACGTGGTCGCCCTCCTCCCTGACACAGCGACGTACCACCTCCGGCGGGGCCGGCTCCCTCCGCATCGAAAGTGGCCTACGCGAACGCCACCAAAGGAGATGAGGGTCGACAATGGGACCCGAGGCCGGGTTCCTCACCAACCGTCGCGCCCCTGAAGGTAGCACCTCCTAGTGCCAGCCCGGCGGAGCCCAGTACCGGACATGGGTCCTCTGAAGCAGGACGTCGTCGTGAATGGGTCGACGGCGAGGATGCGGGCCGGGTATCATCGACAACAAATACTATATGCCACAAAAGTAAAGTAACATTTTTTAAATGATGGATTGTGATTTCATATATGCAAATTCTAAATTTTATAACTAAAACTAACATTTCTAATATTTCTATAACTAAAACTAACATTTCTAATATTTCTATAACTAAAAAACATTTCTATATAACTAACATTTCTTATATAACTAACATTTCTAATATTTCTGTATAACTAACATTTCTATATAACTAACATTTCTAATATTTCTATAACTAAAAAACATTTCTATCTAACTAACATTTCTAATAATTCTATAACTAAAAAATAGAAAGATTGCTAACATTTATATAACAATGTGTGTGTGTGTGTGGTACATGGCGGCCGGGGCAGGAGCTCACCGGCTAGGCGCGACAATGGGGGGCGGCGACAGGGACGGGGACGGAGACGGAGACGACGACGGGGACGGGGCGGCGACGACGGGGATGTGGACGGGCCGGGCGGGGACGATGGGAGGGCGGGGCGGGGCGCGGCGACGGGGACGGGGACGGCGACGGGGACGACGACGAGGGGCGGCGGCGACGGGGCACAGGAGAAAGAAGCAGAGGGAGAGATGAGAAACTGACAATTTTTTTGAAGTGTTTTCTTATATAGAACAACCTTTAGTACCGGTTGGAGCCACCAACCGGTACTAAAGGTATGTTTTGGCCAGGCCAAGCAGTGGGAACGACACCCCTTTAGTATCGGGTGGTGGCTCCAACCGGTACTAAAGACCCCCCCTTTAGTACCGGTTTGAGCGACCACCCGGTACTAAAGGGGGTGCGCTGGCGCAGGTGCGGTGCGAAATGTTTAGTCCCACCTTGCTAGCCGAGGGGCGTCCGCACTGGTTTATAAGCCCCAGTGCGGTAGCTCCCTCGAGCTCCTCTCCAAAGAAGGCCTACTGGGCCTAAATGTTCTGTGCTGCCCTGTGGGTCTACTGGGCCTTTGCGGGCCTGCATCCTGGCCCAACAACATGTTGGGTTTCTAGTCGTATGCAGGCCGCTGTGGCGCAGTAGGTGGGCTTTTTTTTCTTATTTTTTGCTTTATTTATTTTTGTTTTATTTATTTTTGAGTTGTTTTTTGCTGTATTTAGAGTTTCTTTGTGAATATTTTTGCTTTAGGTACAAAAAATTACAAACTTTCTATTAGTACCGGTAGTTTACAAATTTGAATAGTTTAAATTTTGAATTATTTGAAATTTGTGTGAATCACTAGTTTGTGAATAACTTAACTTTGAAAATAGATTTTTAAGTCATTCTTTTTTTCTTATGTTTAATATTAGTGTGTTTTATCATTATATTCAATTTGGTAATGCTTAGGTTATTTAAAAAATGAAATGCCTTTGTAACGGATGAGTTTTCGTCTTGAACCCTGATACTTCGAAAGAGATTGTCCATTTTAGCCAAATATATACTGTCGGTATCGTCCAAACAGTGCGTACATGCGCGGTATCCCTTGTTTGTCTGTCCTTAAAGGTTAATGAGAGCAGGCCAATCATTGATGGTCACGAACAACAACGCCTTTAGGTCAAATTTGTCCCCCATGTGCTCATCCCACGCACGTACACCTGTTCCATTCCACATTTGTAAGAGTTCTTCAACTAATGGCCTTAGGTACACATCAATGTCGTTGCCGGGTTGCTTAGGGCCTTGGATGAGCACTGACATCATAATGAAATTCCGCTTCATGTACAACCAAGGAGGATGGTTATACAAACATAGAGTCACAGGCCAGGTGCTATGGTTGCTGCTCTGCTCCCCAAAAGGATTAATGCCATCTGAGCTTAGACCAAACCATATGTTCCTTGCATCATCTGCAAACTCCTTCCCATACTTTGTTTCGATTTTTTTCCACTGCGACCCGTCAGCAGGTACTCTCAACTTTCCGTCTTTCTTACGGTCTTCTCTGTGCCATCGCATCGCCTTGGCATGCTCTTTGTTTTGGAACAAATGTTTCAAGCGTGGTATTATAGGAGCATACCGCATCACCTTGGCAGGAATCTTCTTCCTGGGGCGCTCGCCCTCGACATCACCAGGGTCATCGCGGCTGATCTTATAGCGCAATGCACCGCATACCGGGCAAGCGTTCAAATCCTCGTACTCACCACGGTAGAGGATGCAATCATTAGGGCATGCATGTATCTTGTGCACCTCTAACCCCAGAGGGCAGATAGCCTTCTTTGCTTGGTACGTACTCTCGGGCAATTCGTTGTCCTTTGGAAGCATATTCTTTATCATTACCAGCAACTTTCCAAATCCCTTATCAGATACACCATTCCCTGCCTTCCATTGTAGCAATTCCAGTGTGGTGCCCAGCTTTTTCTTGTCACCTACGCAATTCGGGTACAACAATTTTTTGTGATCCTCTAACCTGCGCTGCAACTTCTTCTTCTCCAAATCACTTGCGCAATTTCTCTTTCATCGGCAATGGCCCGACCTAGATCATCAACAGGCTCATCCGATGCCTCTTCTTCAGCTTCTTCCCGCATTGCCGGCTCAGCTTCTTCCCACATTACCGGCTCAGCTTCTTCCCTCATTGTTGTATGATCGTATTCAGGGAACCCATGGCCAGGAGAGCTGTCGTCGTCCTTTTCTTCTTCATTGTCTTCCATCATAACCCCTCTTTCTCCATTCTTGGTCCAAACATTATAGTGGGGCATGAAACCGGACTCAAACAAGTGGACATGAATGGTTCTTGACGTAGAGTAATTATGACCATTCTTACATCCAGCACATGGACAAGGCATAAAACCATCCGCCCACTTGTTTGCCTCAGTCGCAAGTAGAAAAGTACGCACGCCATTAATAAACTCGGGAGAGCATCGGTCATCGTACATCCATTGCCGGCTCATCTTCAATACACAGCACCAAAAACACCAAATTAATACAATACGTAAAGTTCACACATAAAGATCATACAATGCAACAAACAAATAACTCTATAGCTAAAGAATTTAAATGCAACAACAAATGCGATCAAGATCGCAACTAAGGTAACAATTGATCCAACAACATAATGATACCAAGCCTCACTATGAATGACTATTTTCTAATCTTTCTAATCTTCAAGCACATTTTCTCCATCTTAATCTTGTGATCATCGACGACATCGGCAACATGCAACTCCAATTTCATCTTCTCCCCCTCAATTCTTTTCAATTTTTCCTTCAAATCCTCGTTTTCTCTTTCAACTAAATTTAACCTCTCGACAATAGGGTCGGTTGGAATTTCCGGTTCAACTACCTCCTACATACAAATATCTATGTCAACTTGATGGGCATAATTTGTCATAAACACGAAATGCAATGAATAGTTTTAAAAGAGAATATACCACATCCGAATCATAACCCGGACGAGGGCCGACGGGGACGGATATCAAAACCATGGCACTATGTATAACAAACAACATATGGGTATGATAATTATACGAGTAACTATATATCCAAATCACACAAACATCAATTTTTTATATAAAACTTCATGAACAAGAGGCTCACCACAAGGTGGTGCTGGCGACGGGACGTTGGGGGCGATCGACGGTGGTTACTACAGAGATTTAGAAGGCACTAAGTAAACCACACCTACATATGCAAACTAAGTGTTATTTTTGACCTCAAATTGCATATAAATCAAATACTAGCACATATATATATAATTCCTCCCAAATTACTAAACTCAAAAATCAATCACTATATAAAGCATTGCACGAGCTAATCTAGCAATGAGAGATGAAAGGACAAAGTTGCTAACCTTTGTGATCATTTGAATGGATGGGGGCCTTCAAATTTTGACAAATTTTTGGCAAAATGTGTGACGAGCTTGAGAGGAAGAGGGAAAAGAACAGAGAGGAGAGGGGAAAGGGGGAGAACAAAGCGAGCTTGGGTGGACAAAGGGTCTATGTAGGACGATCTTTAGTACCCGTTCGTGATACGACCCGGTACTAAAGGTGCTGGAGGGGCCCCGGACTGACAACATCCTGCCACCACTCACTTTAGTACCGGTTCGTGGCACGAACCGGTGCTAAAGGTTCACCATGAACCGGTACTAATGATGTCCGCCCTCCTAGCCGTGGGAACCGGCACTAATGGACACATTAGTGCCAGCTCAAATTCAAACCGGCACTAATGTGCTTCACATTTGACCCTTTTTCTACTAGTGCTCCATCGTCTGGTCGTAGCAATCGGGTATAGAAAGGGGGAAAAGAGGGAGCAAAGCAACCGTGAGTACTCATCCAAAGTACTCGCAAGCACGGTGCTACACTACATATGTATGCATTGGTATCAAATGGAATAAGAGAATCTTATGTGGACTGAACTGCAGAATGCCGGAATAAGAGGGGGATAGCTAGTCCTATCGAAGACTACGCTTCTGGCCACCTCCATCTTGCAGCATGTAGAAGAGAGCAGAAGGTAAGTTCACCAAGTAGCATCGTGCAGCATAATCCTACCCGGCGATCCTCCCCTCGTCGCCCTGTTGGAGAGCGATCACCAGATTGTATCTTGCACTTGGAAGGGTGTGTTTTATTAAGTATCCGGTTCTAGTTGTCATAAGGTCAGGGTACAACTCCAAGTCGTCCTGTTACTGAAGATCATGGCTATTCGAATAGATTAACATCCCTGCAGGGCTGCACCACATTTCCCAACACGCTCGATCCCCTTTGTCCGGACACACTTTCCTGGGTCATGCCCGGCCTTGGAAGATCAACACATCGCAACCCTACCTAGGCAAAACAGAGAGGTCAACACGTCGGTCTAAATGTTATGGTGCATGGGTCTGGGCCCATCGCCCATTGCACACTTGCACGTTGCGAACGCGGCCGGTGAGCAGACCTAGCCTCCCTTATACAAGAGCAGGCATTCCAGTCCAACCCGGCACGCGCCGCTCAGTCGCTGACGTCACAAAGGCTTCGGCTGATACCACAATGTCGAGTGCACATAACTGTTCCTGCGTAGTTGGATAGTGCGTATAGGCTGGTGGCTAGAATTAGATCAAATACCAAGATCTCATTAAGCGTGTTATCTTAAAGTAACCACGAACGCGGACTAGGGCCAGTCCCACCTCTCTCCTAGGTGGTCTCAACCTGCCCTGTCGCTCCGCCAAAAAGATCCACCAGAGGGCCGTCGGGACAAAGGTCCTTTCAACCCCCAATCCGTGAATCACTCGCGGGTACTCTACGAGCCAACCCGTCTTTAGTCACCACATGTATCATGTATAAGATATATAATATATACCCACGATCACCTCCCTAGTGATCACGGCCTAGTAGTATAGCATGGCAGACGGACAAGAATGTGTAGGGTCACTGATGATAAACTAGCATCCTATACTAGGCATTTAGGATTGCAGGTAAGGTATCAACAACTGTAGCTACAATGACAGGCTATGCATCAGAATAGGATTAACGGAAAGCAGTAACATGCTACACTACTCTAATGCAAGAAGTAGAGTGAAGAGTAGGCGATATCTGGTGATCAAAGGGGGGCTTTCCTGGTTGCTCTGGCAAGAGAGAGGGGTCGTCAACACCGTAGTCGTACTGGGTAGCAGCGGCGTCGGTCTCGATGTCTAGCGAGAGAAGAGGGGGAAGAAACAATAAATATTAAGCAAAAAGATGCATAGAGATGCATGAAAAGACAAGTACCGATGCTAGGGGTGCCCTAACGTGGTAAGAGGTGGTACCGGTGAAGGGGGGAAACATCCGGGAAAATATCCCGGTGTTTATCATTTTTGGACAGATGAACCAGAGGGGGAAAGTTGCGTGTTCACTATGCTAGGGATGCATGGCGGACGAACGGGCTGCGCATCCGGATTCGTCTCATCGTTCTGAGCAACTTTCATGTACAAAGTTTTTCCATCCGAGCTACGGTTTATTTTATATTGATTTTAAAAGATTTAAATCAATTTTTGGATTTATTTAATTAATTTAATTCAACATTATCCAGAATAGTGTTCAATGATGTCATCGTGACGTCAACAGTTGACTTGGTCAACCTGACAGGTGGGTCCCGTCCGTTATTGACTATTTATTCTAATTAGGGTTTAATTAACTTAACTAATTGATTAGATTAATTAAACATGATTAATTAACTTAATTAATTCATTAATGAATTAGTTTAGTTATTATTTTTTAATTCGTTTATGGGGGTGGGGCCCCCTAGTCAAAGGCTCTGGGGAAGGCTAGTGGGTTTGCGGGCGGAGCCCCATGAGTGCGCGGGTGCTCGGGCGCTGGCCCGGGCGTGATCAACGGCGCGGCTGGGCGACGGCGGCTAGGCGCTGGCCAGGTAAGGCATCAGAGGTGAGGCACGCGACCACGCGCGCGAGCTGTTGCGGTGGAGGTGGTGGCGGGGTCGCGCGACGGAGTAGTGGTTCGGGGCGGAGGGGCGAGGCCAAGGCGAGCAGCAGCGGCTGCAGGGAGGCCACGGCAAGGCACATGCGATGAACGGAGGTGGGCGCAGCCGCGACCGATGAGCAGGTGAGACGGGGCGGGGCTCGCGTGGGCAGGCAGTAGCAGGAGCGGGGCAAGGAAGGAGGGCGGCGGGGAGGCAGCAACGACGGTCGGAGACGGCGCAGCAGCGGCTGCGATCCGGTGGGAGCCGCGACAGGGGAGCGCATGGCAGGGGGCAGAATTGGCTGGCAGAGGCGGGCTCAAGCAGGAGGTAGCAGCAGCAACACGGCGGCGCCGGCGGCAGCTAAAGCAGCAGGCTAGCGAGTCAGGGGCGGGGCACGGTGTGCGTTGCGGCAAGGCGGGCAATGGCGGGAGCGGTGTACAGGAGGGAGCAGTAGGAGGCGCGGGGCATGTCACGGCTCGGGTGAAGTAGTGCAGTAGCACCAGCAGGTCACTGGCGAGCGCGGTGCACGGGCGGAGACAAGGGAGAGAGGAGGACCGGGGTCCTCACCGCGAGCGTAGGGTCCGGGGCAAAGGAGGTTGAGGACAAGGATGGAGACGACCGGGCGATGGGGAGGCAGTCCGGCTGCGGGGGGGGGGGGGGGGTTATGCATACGGTGAGGTGGGTTGGGCCGGCCATTGTGGCCTGCTGGGTCGGCTGGTCCAGTTGGGCCAGGGGGTGGGAGGTTTTATCCTTTTGATTTTTTTGTTAGTTTGTTTTCTTTTTATTTATTTACTTTTTTGTTTTAAAACATTTTAATTTATTTAGGCATTTTATAAAACTGTGTCTTCTACACCATAATTATCTAGGTAATTTTTAGTACAAATCGAACATTTTTATTTTAATGTTTGAAAACTTTTATTATTTAACTTTATTTTAAATTTGAATTTGAATCGGTTTTGAACTAACCCGAGATTAACTACAGTGACAGAGGTGACATGGCGTCATTAGTAGAGGTTACTGTAGCTTGATTATCCGGGCGTCATAATTCTCCTCCACTACAAGAAATCTCGTCCCGAGATTTAAGAAGGGGGTTAAGGGGGAAGGTTTGGTAACGAATCTAGCGGGTCTTCTCATTCTGGCTTGCTCTTCTCGAAGTGGCCGGTCCAATACATTGATGTCTTCATTTCTCTGCTTCAGGTTATCATCATGAAGTCGGCTTCCTTTCTTCAGGAACTCCATCATACTTACGAAAGAATAAAGGATGGGCATTCTGGGAGAACAGGCCTCTGCAAGGTCGACTATTTGGTTGATAACATCGAGGAAGGTGGCGAAAGTAACTCTCGAATTGAATCTTAAGAAAATATCGAGAGTAAAGTAAGAAGGTACCATGATAAGTTTCCAATGGGCAAGCAATCTTCCGATGGCCTAATCAGAAGGTGAAAGGGGTTCAGAGCAACGAGAACAAGTATTGCGTCTGATACCAGAATAGATCACTAGGCAGGTGGCTCGTGAATTACATATGAAGCCAAGCGCGAGGAATAACTTTGACAACAGGGTGTATAGGAGAGTCAGGTTTTGATCCTGTGGAACTGTGGGTTATGGGCCCACCATGTGAGTTAATGGTAGGAAGGGCGGTGACGTCTTGTATGACCATGCAGGCAAGACATGTCAGCGGATAGCCTGTCAGTTATGTCGGCAACAACGTCGGTACCAAGGGCGAGGGACAAAGAGAACCATCTTCCTGCTCGTTGAACGAGGCAGACCAATAGGCAAAGTTCTCGTCCATCGGTGGCTACCGGAATGTCATCAACAATAGTAACAAGGTCTTGCTGACAGAATTGTACAATGAGGTGTTTACACTAAGCAGGGAAATATTACTGCTTAGATCATATAGATCATAAGAAAGGTTAAACAAACCAATGGAAAGAAAGATGTGATCATTAGACTAAATAGAACAATGGAAAGGAAAATGTGTTTAAACACATATTTCAGGGGTATATCCTTCCCAAGGACAAGCAGAGCATGATTTCCATGATAGGATATAACATAGAAAACCCTTTAGGTAAGAGGAGAGAAATTTCATGATATTACCCATACAATGGTGTTTGGATAATTTGATAAAGAAAATTTAGCATTGTGCTTCAAATGTTCTTATTGAAATCGCAGTACCACATACATGCTTCGAGATAGCATTGACATGGTTTTCAAGCAAAGGCCAGACTTTAAAAACACAAAGGATCCATCAGGAAAAATTTATAAAACAAGTCATTCAATTTCCTCATGGAAGAATGGTTATCCTTGCTAAAAAGGAAACTGTAACACTAGGTCCTCCGTCCAGGTATGGTAGGCATGGCATCACCTTACCGAGTCAAATAAGGACCAACATTATGACTCTTGGAAAATGTTCCAACCATCATATCTAACCAAGATTCAGATCTGATTGGGGTCAGGATACCTCAGACTCAGAGTGCCTAAGAAGAAAAGGTGCGTCACAAATTGACGAGAAGACATCATAAGATTCTCGGGAAATGAACCATGGAAGCAAGTTCCGAAACAAGAGTGCATCATTAAATCAAGGAGAGGGTTAGGAGGTGGCTGATGGACTCAGCGACAATTCATTGAGCTTCCCAAAAGATGGATTTCCATAATTATTTGAACAAGGAGATAACATTTGTCAGATCAAATGATATAATGATGTATGCTCGAGGAAAACATACACAATTAAACATTGGTTGAAAGGTGCACCCAGAATATGGGCTTATGTAGGATGATCAATGTTAGAATGGTGATTCAATAGCCAATGGTCTAAGAATGAAATATCGACCATTAACTTATAAGCAATAGGGTTGCTAGAATTTTGAAGTCGCACAACATAGTTCATGTTGGGGAACGTAGCAGAAATTCAAAATTTTCCTACGTGTCACCAAGATCTATCTATGGAGAAACCAGCAACGAGGGGAAGGAGAGTGCATCTACATACCCTTGTAGATCGCTATGCGGAAGCGTTCATGACAACGGGGTTGAAGGAGTCGTACTCATCGTGATCCAAATCACCGGAGATCCTAGTGCCGAACGGACGCCACCTCCGCGTTCAACACACGTACAGCCCGGTGACGTCTCCCATGCCTTGATCCAGCAAGGAGAGAGGAAGAGGTTGAGGAAGACTCCATCCAGCAGCAGCACAACGGCGTGGTGGTGGTGGAGGAGCGTGGCAATCCTGCAGGGCTTTGCCAAGCACCGCGGGAGAGGAGAAGGACTTGGGAGAGGGGAGGGCTGCACCAAAGGCAAAGGTAAGAAGTCCTCCATCTCCCCCACTATATATAGGGGGGCCAAGGGGTGGGGGGGCGCCGGCCCTAGGAGATCCAATCTCCTAGGGGGGCGGCGGCCAAGGGAGGAATCCTTCCTCCCCAAGGCACCTAGGAGGTGCCTTCCCCTTTTGGGACTCTTCCTTAGGGTTTCCCCCACACTAGGTGCATGGACCCTAGGGGAAAGTGGCGCCCCAGCCCACTTTGGGCTGGATCCCTTCCCACTTCAGCCCATGGGACCCTCCGGGATAGGTGGCCCCACCCGGTGGACCCCCGGGACCCTTCCGGTGGTCCCGGTACAATACCGATGACCCCGAAACTTGTCCCGATGGCCGAAATAGGACTTCCTATATATAAATCTTTACCTCCGGACCATTCCGGAACTCCTCGTGACGTCCGGGATCTCATCCGGGACTCCGAACAACATTCGGTAACCACATACAAACTTCCTTTATAACCCTAGCGTCATCGAACCTTAAGTGTGTAGACCCTACGTGTTCGGGAACCATGCAGACATGACCGAGACGTTCTCCGGTCAATAACCAACATCGGGATCTAGATACCCATGTTGGTTCCCACATGTTCCATGATGATCTCATCAGATGAACCACGATGTCAAGGACTTTAATCAATCCCATATACAATTCCCTTCGTGTATCGGTACGATACTTGCCCGAGATTCGATTGTCGGTATCCTGATACCTTGTTCAATCTCGTTAACGGCAAGTCTCTTTACTCGCTCCGTAACACATCATCCCGTGATCAACTCCTTGATCACATTGTGCACATTATGATGATGTCCTACCGAGTGGGCCCAGAGATACCTCTCCGTCACAGGGAGTGACAAATCCCAGTCTCGATTCATGCCAACCCAATAGACACTTTCGGAGATACCCGTAGTGCACCTTTATAGTCACCCAGTTACGTTGTGACGTTTGGCACACCCAAAGCACTCCTACGGTATCCGGGAGTTGCAAATTCTCATGGTCTAAGGAAATGATACTTGACATTAGAAAAGCTTTAGCATATGAACTACATGATCTTGTGCTATGCTTAGGATTGGGTCTTGTCCATCACATCATTCTCCTAATGATGTGATCCTGTTATCAATGACATCCAATGTCCATGGTCAGGAAACCGTAACCATCTATTGATCAACGAGCTAGTCAACTAGAGGCTTACTAGGGACATGGTGTTGTCTATGTATCCACACATGTATCTGAGTTTCCTATCAATACAATTCTAGCATGGATAATAAACGATTATCATGAACAAGGAAATATAATAATAATCAATTTATTATTGCCTCTAGGGCATATTTCCAACAGTCTCCCACTTGCACTAGAGTCAATAATCTAGTTCACATCGCCATGTGATTAACACTCATAGGTCACATCGCCATGTGACCAACATCCAAAGAGTTTACTAGAGTCAATAATCTAGTTCACATCACTATGTGATTAACACTCAATGAGTTCTAGGTTTGATCATGTTGCTTGTGAGAGAGGTTTTAGTCAATGGGTCTGCAACATTCAGATCCGTATGTACTTGGAGCCATTTCAAATAACTGTCTATGTCATCTTGTAGATGCAGCTACTACGCTATATTTGGAGCCATTTCAAATAACTGTTCTACTTGGAGCTATTCCAAATCGTTGCTCCATTATACGTATCCGGTATCTCTACTCAGAGCTATCCGGATAGGTGTTAAGCTTGCATCGACGTAACTCTTTACGTCGAACTCTTTATCACCTCCATAACCGAGAAACATATCCTTATTCCTCTAAGGATAATTTTGACCACTTTCTGGTGATCTACTCCTAGATCACCTTCGTACCCTCTAGCCAGACATGTGGCAAGGCACACATCAGGTGTGGTACGCAGCATAGCATACTATGGAGCCTATGTCTAAGCATAGGGGACGACCTTCGTCCTTTCTCTCTGTTCTGCCGTGGTCGAGCTTTAAGTCTTAACTTCGTACCTTACAACTCAGGCAAGAACTCCTTCTTTGACTGATCCATCTTGAACACCTTCAAGATCATGTCAAGGTATGTGCTCATTTGAAAGTACCATTAAGCGTTTTGATCTATCCATATAGATCTTGATGCTCAATGTTCAAGTAGCTTAATCCAGGCTTTCCATTGAAAAACACTTTCCAAATAACCCTATATGCTTTCCAGAAATTCTACGTCATTTCTGATCAACAATATGTCAACAACATATACTCATCAGAAATTCTATAGTGCTCCCACTCACTTCTTTGGAAATACAAGTTTCTCATAAACTTTGTATACACCAAAAAACTTTGATCATCTCATCAAAACATACATTCCAACTCCGAGATGCTTACTCCAGTCCTTAGAAGGATAGGTGGAGCTTTGCACACTTGTTAGCATCTTTCAGGATTGACAAAACCTTCCGATTGTATCACATACAACCTTTCCTCAAGAAAATCATTGAGGAAACAATGTTTTGACATCTTATCTGCAAGATTTCATAAATAATGCAGTAATCGCTAACATAATTCCAACAGACTCTTAGCATCACTACGAGTGAGAAAGTCTCACCGTAGTCAACTCCTTGAACTTGTCGGGAAACTTCTTAACGACAAGTCAAGATTTCTTAATGGTGACATTTACCATCATTGTCTGTCTTCCTTTTAAAATCCATCTGTACTCAACAGTCTTACGACCATCGAGCCGTTCCGCCAAAGTCTACACTTTGTTTTCATACATGGATCCTCTCTCGGATTTTATGGCCTCGAGCCATTTATCGGAATCCGGGCCCACCATCGCTTCTCCATAGCTCGTAGGTTCATTGTTGTCTAGCAACATGACTTCCAAGACAGGATTACGTACCACTCTGAAGTAGTAAGCATCCTTGTCATCCCACGAGGTTTGGTAGTGACTTGATCTGAAGTTTCATGATCACTATCATAATCTTCCACTTCAATTGGTGTAGGTGCCACAGGAAAAACTCCCTGTGCCCTGTCACACACTAGTTGAAGAGACGGTTCAATAACCTCATCAAGTCTCCACCATCCTCCCACTCAATTCTTTCGAGAGAAACTTTTCCTCGAGAAAGGACCCGATTCTAGAAACAATCTCTTATTGCTTTCGGATCTGAGATAGGAGGTATACCCAACTGTTTTGGGTGTCCTATGAAGATGCATTTATCCGCTTTGGGTTCGAGCTTATCATCTTGAAACTTTTTCACATAAGCATCGCAGCCCCAAACTTTTAAGAAATGACAACTTAGGTTTCTCTAAACCATAGTTCATACGGTGTCATCTCATCGGAATTACGTGGTGCCCTATTTAAAGTGAATGTGGTTGTCTCTAATGCCTAACCCATAAACTATTGTGGTAATTCAATAAGACACATCATGGTATGCATCATATCCAATAGGGTGCAGTTATGATGTTCAGACACACCATCACACTATGGTGTTCCAGGCTGTATCAGTTGTGAAACAATTTCCACAATGTCTTAATTCTGTGCCAAACTCGTAATTCAGATATTCATCTCTATGATCATATCATAGATCTTCTATCCTCTTGTCACGACGATTTTTCAACTTCACCCTGAATTACTTGAACCTTTCAATAATTCAGACTCGTGATTCATCAAGTAAATATACTCAACATCTACTCAAATCATCTGTGAGGTAAGAACATAACGATATCCACTACATGCCTCAGCACTCATTGGACTGCATACATCAAAATGTATTACTTCCAACAAGTTGCTTTCTAGTTCCATTTTACTGAAAACGAGGCTTTCAGTCATCTTGCCCATGTGGTATGATTTGCATGTCTCAAGTGATTCAAAATCAAGTGAGTCCAAACGGTCCATTTGCATGGAGTTTCTTCATGCATATACACCAATAGACATGGTTCTCATGTCTCAAACCTTTTTAAAATGAGTGAGCCCAAAGATCCATCAACATGGAGCTTCTTCATGCGTTTTATACCGATATGACTTACGTGGCAGTGCCACAAGTAGGTGGTACTATCATTACTATCTTTTGGCATGAACATGTGTATCACTACGATCGAGATCCAATAAACCATTCATTTTAGGTGCAAGACCATTGAAGATATTATTCAAATAAATAGAGTAACCATTATTCTCCTTAAATGAATAACCGTATTGCGATAGACATAATCCAATCATGTCTATGCTCAACGCAAACACCAAATAACAATTATTTTGGTTTAACACCAATCTCGATGGTAGAGGGAGCGTGCGATGCTTGATCATATCAACATTGGAAACACTTCCAACACATATCGTCAGCTCACCTTTAGCTACTCTCCGTTTATTCCGTACACATCAACACAATGTATATCCAATATACTTCTATCGACCTTGCCAGCCTTCTAATTTACCAAGTATCTAGGGTAATTCTGCTCCAGTGGCTGTTCCCCTTATTACAGAAGCACTTAGTCTCGGGTTTGGGTTCAACATTGGGTTTCTTCACTAGAGCAGCAGTTGAATTGTCGTTTCATGAAGTATCCCTTCTTCCCTTGCCCATCTTGAAACTAGTGGTTTCACCAACCATCAACAATTGATGCTCCTTCTTGATTTCTACTTTTGTGGTGTCAAACATCACGAATATCTCAAGGATCATCATATATGTCCCTGATGTATTATAGTTCATTACGAAGCTCTAGCAGCTTGGTGGTAATGACTTCGGAGAAACATCACTATCTCATCTGGAAGATCAACTCCCACTCGATTCAAATGATTGTTGTACTCAGACAATTTGAGCACAAGCTCAACAATTGAGCTTTTCTCCCTTAGTTTGTAGGCTAAGAAAATCGTCAGAGGTCTTATACCTCTTGACATGGGCACGAGCCTGAAATCCCAATTTCAGCCCTTGAAACATCTCATATGTTTCGCGATGTTTCAAAACGTCTTCGGTGCCTCAACTCTAAACCGTTTAACTGAACTATCACGTAGTTATTAAAATGTGTATGTCAGATGTTCGGAACATCCACAGACAACGTTCGAGGTTCAGCACACTGAGCGGTGCATTAAGGACACAAGCCTTCTATGAAGCAGTGAGGACAATCCTCAGTTTACGGACCTAGTCCGCATAATTGCTACTATCAACTTTCAACTAATTTTTCTCTAGGAACATATCTAAACAGTAGAACTAAAGCGCGAGCTACTACATAATTTGCAAAATCCTTTTGACTATGTTCAGGATAATTAAGTTCATCTTATGAACTCCCACTCAGATAGACATTCCTCTAGTCATCTAAGTGATTACATGATCCGAGTCAACTAGGCCGTGTCCGATCATCACGTGAGACGGACTAGTCAACATCGGTGAACATCTTCATGTTGATCGTATCTACCATATGACTCATGCTCGACCTTTCGGTCTCTTGTGTTCCGAGGCCATGTCTGTACATGCTAGGCTCGTCAAGTCAACCTAAGTGTTTCACGTGTGTAAATCTGGCTTACACCCGTTGTATGTGAACGTAAGAATCTAACACCCGATCATCACGTGGTGCTTCGAAACAACGAACTGTCGCAACGGTGCACAGTTAGGGGGAACACTTTCTTGAAATTATTATGAGGGATCATCTTATTTACTACCGTCGTTCTAAGCAAATAAGATGTATAAACATGATAAACATCACATGCAATCAAATAGTGACATGATATGGCCAATATCATATTGCTCCTTTTGATCTCCATCTTCAGGGCTCCATGATCATCATCATCACCGGCATGACACCATGATCTCCATCATCGTGTCTTCACGAAGTTGTCTCGCCAACTATTACTTCTACTACTACAGATAATGATTAGCAATAAAGTAAAGTAATTACATGACGTTTAAGTTGACACGCAGGTCATAAATAAATTAAGACAACTCCTATGGCTCCTGCCGGTTGTCATACTCATCGACATGCAAGTCGTGATTCCTATTACAAGAACATGATCATCTCATACATCACATATATCATTCATCACATCCTTTGGTCATATCATATCACATAGCATACCTTGCAAAAACAAGTTAGACGTCCTCGAATTGTTGTTTGCATGTTTTACGTGGCTGCTATGGGTTTCTAGCAAGAACGTTTCTTACCTACGCAAAGACCACAACGTGATATGCCAACTGCTATTTACCCTTCATAAGGACCCTTTTCATCGAATCCGATCTGACTAAAGTGGGAGAGACAGACACCCGCCAGCCACCTTATGCAACTAGTGCATGTTTGTCGGTGGAACCGGTCTCACGTAAGCGTACGTGTAAGGTTGGTCCAGGCCGCTTCATCCCACAATACCATCGAAACAAGATTGGACTAGTAACGGTAAGCATATTGAACAAAATCAATGCCCACAACTACTTTGTGTTCTACTCGTGCATAGAATCTACGCAATAGACCTAGCTCATGATGCCACTGTTGGGGAACGTAGCAGAAATTCAAAATTTTCCTACGTGTCACCAAGATCTATCTATGGAGAAACCAGCAACGAGGGGAAGGAGAGTGCATCTACATACCCTTGTAGATCGCTATGCGAAAACGTTCATGAGAACGGGGTTGAAGGAGTCGTACTTGTCGTGATCCAAATCACCGGAGATCCTAGCGCCGAACGGACGCCACCTCCGTGTTCAACACACGTACAGCCCGGTGACGTCTCCCATGCCTTGATCCAGCAAGGAGAGAGGGAGAGGTTGAGGAAGACTCCATCCAGCAGCAGCACAACGGCGTGGTGGTGGTGGAGGAGCGTGGCAATCCTGCAGGGCTTCGCCAAGCACCGCGGAAGAGGAGAAGGACTTGGGAGAGGGGAGGGCTGCACCAAAGGCAAAGGTAAGAAGTCCTCCATCTCCCCCACTATATATAGGGGGGCCAAGGGAGGGCGCCGGCCCTAGGAGATCCAATCTCCTAGGGGGGCGGCGGCCAAGGGAGGAATCCCTCCTCCTCAAGGCACCTAGGAGGTGCCTTCCCCTTTTGGGACTGTTCCTTAGGGTTTCCCCCACACTAGGCGCATGGGCCCTAGGGGAAAATGGCGCCCCAGCCCACTTTCGGCTGCATCCCTTCCCACTTCATCCCATGGGACCCTCCGGGATAGGTGGCCCCACCCGGTGGACCCCCGGGACCCTTCCGGTGGTCCTGGTACAATACCGATGACCCCGAAACTTGTCCCGATGGCCGAAATAGGACTTCCTATATATAAATCTTTACCTCCGGACCATTCCGGAACTCCTCGTGACGTCCGGGATCTCATCCGGGACTCCGAACAACATTAGGTAACCACATATAAACTTCCTATATAACCCTAGCGTCATCGAACCTTAAGTGTGTAGACCCTACGGGTTCGGGAACCATGCAGACATGACCGAGACGTTCTCCGGTCAATAACCAACAGCAGGATCTAGATACCCATGTTGGTTCCCACATGTTCCATGATGATCTCATCGGATGAACCATGATGTCAAGGACTTTAATCAATCCCGTATACAATTCCCTTTGTCTATCGGTATGATACTTGCCTGAGATTCGATCGTCGGTATCCCGATACCTTGTTCAATCTCGTTACCGGCAAGTATCTTTACTCGTTCCGTAACACATCATCCCGTGATCAACTCCTTGATCACATTGTGCACATTATGATGATGTCCTACCGAGTGGGCCCAGAGATACCTCTCCGTCACACGGAGTGAAAAATCCCAGTCTCGATTCATGCCAACCCAACAGACACTTTTGGAGATACCCGTAGTGCACCTTTATAGTCACCCAGTTACGTTGTGACGTTTGGCACACCCAAAGCACTCCTATGGTATCCGGGAGTTGCACAATCTCATGGTCTAAGGAAATGATACTTGACATTAGAAAAGCTTTAGCATACGAACTACACGATCTTGTGCTATGCTTAGGATTGGGTCTTGTCCATCACATCATTCTCCTAATGATGTGATCCCGTTATCAATGACATCCAATGTCCATGGTCAGGAAACCGTAACCATCTATTGATCAACGAGCTAGTCAACTAGAGGCTTACTAGGGACATGGTGTTGTCTATGTATCCACACATGTATCTGAGTTTCCTATCAATACAATTCTAGCATGGATAATAAACGATTATCATGAACAAGGAAATATAATAATAATCAATTTTATTATTGCCTCTAGGGCATATTTCCAACAGTTCAATTGTCGGTTTTCCGGTTAGAAACAACACGGGGACCAAGGAATGATCGGAGATGGCAGGAAGTATCACTTGTACCAAGAATGCATAAGAGGTGGTGAAATTCTCACGACATTATTGACATAAAAGATGGTAATACTCCAAGTTAAAGAAGAACAATTGTTGGATAGCATGGATCTCAAGGTATAACACAAAACATGAACAAGTTTGTGTTGAACGGAAGGCAATAAAGTGGTCGATGATAATATAAATCATCGAGGGCAAGGATGGTATTTCTCTTCATGAATTCGATTGATATCCTGGAAGAGCTCATAAGGTTGATGATGGTCACGACACATTTGTCGAGAGATTTCATGAAGATATAATCGATCGGCGATGACATCAAGTTAAAGGAATGATGAAGCGGAGTTTATTGGAACCATGGGTACGACACAAACTCGAAATCCAGCTTGCGGTTCAAGGTGAAATGATATGATGAGGAAGATCGCCGTAAGCTTAGCTCATCATCAAAAATCGTGCTTTGGGAAGAAGGACCAGGTAGCACAGTTAAAATTTAGCACGATAAGGATATAGCCAATCAAGCTAGGAATGACTTGATGGAGTATTAAACTCCTCAACATCAAAGTACTAGAAGGTACTTAATTGTAGTGCAGATTCGATTCACTAATCGGCGTTCTCGATTGACGACAACCCAAAACCTGTGGAGTGATTATGATGGGGAACGGTACTACTTCATCAGATATTCATAAGATGAAGTGCAATGGGTTGATATCCTCGAGATACCAGGGGGTAGTACTCGAAGATAGAACAAAATAGAGGTTGGGCATGCGTACTGATCTACAGAAGACAAGTACTTTAACTTGTCCGAGAAATAGAATCAAAGGAGAACAATCATGGTCAGATCCACGGTTCCAAAGGATCAATTCACAGATACCAGATGAAACTTATTAAGGAAATAGTTATTATTACAAGAAGCTTCCATGATAGGATCTACATCGTGTCCATGGGCATGAACACAAAGTTCAAGGTCGACTCCCACTTCTCTAATGCATAACCTTTCATTCACTTCTCGTCTTCAACGAAATTGTGTTGAAATTTTATCTAGCAAAATACAGAAGAGTATGACTCGTGAAAACTTTCGAGTTCACACATATTAAGGAAGGCATAGGCTCAATCCATCATGGTATCATGGAAATATATACCACAAGCTTCAATAATAAATGTCTCCAGGTCGAAAGCATAGCATGGTTGACAAAGCAGAGGATACAATTTACCAAAGGCATTATGTATCCGAGGAAAGGCTCACATGCTTATTGAATATGAAGGACATTGTCAGATAAAATCCAACAAAGGATCTGGTGGTACACAAGGGATATGACATGAGCATCAGTACTCAACTAGAGGAAGAAGAATGCAAGGAGATCAGATTATAGAAACAACTGACTAACTCAAATCTCAAATGCAAAGGAATTATGATCTCCAAATCAAGGGACCAGAAGCAATGCTCTGATTAGGGATGGATAAGTTGAATAGCCTTAGCGTACAATAAACGGCAATTGGATTGATCGAGAACCAATTCCAGTTAAAAGAATGGCAGCTCAACCGGAAAGGTAATTTATAAGGATCACTGATGATTGCGTGTATTCGCAAACATATTGAGTCAACAGACTCAAAATGATAATGATAAGGGATGCCAAAAAGATGACGAGACTTATGGGATTAACCATAATGCAAGCAAGCAAGAATTTCAAGAGGAATAGGTTGCTCGGGATTTTCGGAAGATTGAATGGCATTTTGAAGACTTTTTTGAAATACATGAATCAACTGGGGATGAGCGGATACTTGATAAGTGCGAGAAATTATCCGTAGGGGTATTCAGGTGGTAAGGAACTGCAAGGCAGTAGGCATAAGTATTCTCGGAACAACAACGAGTATTTCCGGGTATCTTGTAATAACAAGAGCAACTAGGGACTAAGTAAGAACGGCAAGTGTATGTATTTATTCATCGGGATATTTCAGTGGTAGGGAATTGCAAAAGCAATGGGCAGTCTCGAAAGAGTACCGGAAAGTAACTTTGAAATCTTCATGTGCAGCCGGCGATCATCTGAACTGAAGCGGCTCTCTGGGAGAAAGCGTTTTCGAGAACCTAAATTTAGATTCTAGAAATCATTTAAGCCGAATACAAGAGAGATCAGAATCCTAGAGTATAGATGAGGAATAAAAGATCCTAATACCACCCAAGGGCGACGTGGGCCCGTAAGCCACACAACCATGTTAGTAAAACAATTTTCACTAACTAGACTCAACTTCGGCCAAGGAGTTTGGAAGGGGGATTCCTACAGGCAGTCGGTTCTGATACCAACTTGTGACATGGAGGTGGTGGCGGGGTCGCGCGTCGGAGCAGTGGTTCGGGGCAGAGGGGCGAGGCCGAGGTGAGCAACAGCGGCTGCAGGGAGGCCACGGCGAGGCGCATGCGGTGAACGGAGGTGGGCGCAACCACGACCGACGAGCAGGGGAGACGGGGTGGGGCTCGCGCTGGCGGGCAGTAGCACAAGCAGGGCAAGGCAGGAGGGCGGCGGGAAGGCAGCAGCGATGGCCGGAGATGGCGCAGCAGCGGCTGGGACCCGGTGGGAGCCGCGATAGGGGAGCACATGGCAGGGGGCAGAATTGGCTGGCGGAGGCGGGCTAGTGCAGGAGGTAGTAGCGGCAACAGGGCGGCGCCGGCGGCAGCTATAGCAGCAGCGACGCAGCAGGCTAGCGAGTCAGGAGCGGGGCGCGGCGTGCGTTGTGGCAAGGCGGGCAATGGCGGGCGCGGTGTACAGGGGGGGAGTAGTAGGTGAAGGAAATATGCCCTAGAGGCAATAATAAAGTTATTATTTATTTCCTTATATCATGATAAATGTTTATTATTCATGCTAGAATTGTATTAACCGGAAACATAATACTTGTGTGAATACATAGACAAACTAAACGTCACTAGTATGCCTCTACTTGACTAGCTCGTTCATCAAAGATGGTTATGTTTCCTAACCATAGACATGTGTTGTCATTTGATTAACGGGATCACATCATTAGGAGAATGATGTGATTGACATGGCCCATTCCATTAGCTTAGCACCCGATCGTTTAGTATGTTGCTATTGCTTTCTTCATGACTTATACATGTTCCTGTGACTATGAGATTATGCAACTCCCGTTTGCCGGAGGAACACTTTGTGTGCTACCAAACATCACAACGTAACTGGGTGATTATAAAGGTGCTCTACAGGTGTCTCCAAAGGTACATGTTGGGTTGGCATATTTCGAGATTAGGATTTGTCACTCCAATTGTCAGAGAGGTACCTCTGGGCCCTCTTGGTAATGCACATCACTTAAGCCTTGCAAGCAGTGCAACTAATGAGTTAGTTGTGAGATGATGTATTACGGAACGAGTAAAGAGACTTGCCGATAACGAGATTGAACTAGGTATTGAGATACCGACGATCGAATCTCGGGCAAGTAACATATCGATGACAAAGGGAACAATGTATGTTGTTATGCGGTCTGACCGATAAAGATCTTCGTAGAATATGTTGGAGCCAATATTAGCATCCAGGTTCCGCTATTGGTTATTGACCGGAGACGTGTCTCGGTCATGTCTACATTGTTCTCGAACCCGTAGGGTCCGCACGCTTAACGTTACGATGACAGTTTCATTATGAGTTTATATATTTTGATGTACCGAAGGTTATTCGGAGTCCCGGATACGATCACAGACATGACGAGGAGTCTCGAAATGGTCGAGACATAAAGATCAATATATTGGACGGCTATATTCGGACACCGGAAGTGTTTCGGGTGATTTTGGAGAAAACCGGAGTGCCAGAAGGGTTACCGGAACCCGTCGGGGAAGTATTGGGCCTTAGTGGGCCTGAAGGGAGAGATAGGGCAGCAGCCCAGGAGGTGGCACGCCCCCTCCCATGGGGAGTCCGAATTGGACTAGGGGAGGGGGGCGCGGCCCCTGTTTCCCTCTCCCTTTCCCTCTCTTTCCTTCCCCCTTCTCTCTTCCTAGTTGGACTAGGAAAGGGGAGTCCTACTCCTACTAGGAGGAGGACTCCCCCCTCCTTGGCGCGCCCCAAGGGCCGGCCGGCCTCTCCCCCTTGCTCCTTTATATACGGGGCAGGGGGGCACCTCTAGACACACAAGTTGATCTTCGTGATCGTTCTCTTAGCCGTGTGCGGTGCCCCCCTCCACCATAATTCTCGATAATATTGTAGCGGTGCTTAGGCGAAGCCCTGCGACGGTAGAACATCAAGATCGTCACCACGCCGTCGTGCTGACGGAACTCTTCCCCGACACTTTGCTGGATCGGAGTCCGGGGATCGTCATCGAGCTGAACGTGTGCTAGAACTCGGAGGTGCCATAGTTTCGGTGCTTGATCGGTCGGGCCGTGAAGACGTACGACTACATCAACCGCGTTGTGCTAACACTTCCGCTTCCGGTTTACGAGGGTACGTAGACAACATTCTCCCCTCTCGCTGCTATGCATCACCATGATCTTGCGTGTGCGTAGGAAACTTTTTGAAATTACTACGTTTCCCAACAGTGGCATCCGAGCCTAGGTTTTATGTGTTGATGTAATATGCACGAGTAGAACACAAGTGAGTTGTGGGCGATATAAGTCATACTGCTTACCAGCATGTCATACTTTGGTTCGGCGGTATTGTTGGATGAATCGGCCTGGACCGATATTACGCGTACGCTTACGCGAGACTGGTTCTACCGATGTGCTTTGCACACAGGTGGCTGGTGGGTGTCAGTTTCTCCAACTTTAGTTGAACTGAGTGTGGCTACGCCCGGTCCTTGTGAAGGTTAAAACAGCACCAACTTGACAAACTATCGTTGTGGTTTTGATGCGTAGGTAAGATTGGTTCTTGCTTAAGCCCGTAGCAGCCACGTAAAACTTGCAACAAACAAAGTAGAGGACGTCTAACTTGTTTTTGCAGGGCATGTTGTGATGTGATATGGTCAAGACATGATGCTAAATTTTATTGTATGAGATGATCATGTTTTGTAACCGAGTTATCGGCAACTGGCAGGAGCCATATGGTTGTCGCTTTATTGTATGCAATGCAATGGCCCTGTAATGCTTTACTTTATCACTAAGCGGTAGCGATAATCGTAGAAGCATAAGATTAGCGAGACGACAACGATGCTATGATGGAGATCAAGGTGTCACACCGGTGACGATGGTGATCATGACGATGCTTCGAAGATGGAGATAACAAGCACAAGATGATGATGGCCATATCATATCACTTAAATTGATTGCATGTGATGTTTATCTTTTATGCATCTTATCTTGCTTTGATTGACGGTAGCATTATAAGATGATCTCTCACTAAATTTCAAGATAAAAGTGTTCTCCCTAAGTATGCACCGTTGCCAAAGTTCATCGTGCCCAGACACCACGTGATGATCGGGTGTGATAAGCTCTACGTCCATCTACAACGGGTGCAAGTCAGTTTTGCACACGCAGAATACTCAGGTTAAACTTGACGAGCCTAGCATATGCAGATATGGCCTCGGAACACTGAGATCGAAAGGTTGAGCGTGAATCATATAGTAGATATGATCAACATAGTGATGTTCACCATTGAAAACTACTCCATTTCACGTGATGATCGGTTATGATTTAGTTGATTTGGATCACGTGATCACTTAGAAGATTAGAGGGATGTTTTTCTAAGTGGGAGTTCTTAAGTAATATGATTAATTGAACTTAAATTTATCATGAACTTAGTACCTGATAGTATCTTGCTTGTTTATGTTTAATTCTAGATAGATGGCCCGTGTTGTTGTTCTGTTGAATTTTAATGCGTTCCTTGAGAAAGCAAAGTTGAAAGATGATGGTAGAAATTACACGGACTGGGTTCGTAACTTGAGGATTATCCTCATTACTACACAGAAGAATTACGTCCTGGAAGCACCGCTGGGTGCCAAGCCTGCTGCTGATGCAACTGACAACGTTAAGAACGTCTGGCAGAGCAAAGCTGATGACTACTCGATAGTTCAATGTGCCATGCTTTACGGCTTTGAACCGGGACTTCAACGATGTTTTGAACGTCATGGAGCATATGATATGTTCCAGGAGTTGATGTTAATATTTGAAGCAAATGCCCGGATTGAGAGATATGAAGTCTCCAACAAGTTCTATAGCTGCAAGATGGAGGAGAACAGTTCTGTCAGTGAGCATATACTCAAAATGTCTGGGTATAATAATCACTTGATTCAACTAGGAGTTAATCTTCCGGATGATTGCGTCATTGACAGAATTCTCCAATCACTTCCACCTAGCTACAAGAGCTTCATGATGAACTATAATATGCAAGGGATGGATAAAACAATTCCCGAGCTCTTCGCAATGCTAAAAGCTGCGGAGGTAGAAATCAAGAAGGAGCATCAAGTGTTGATGGTCAACAAGACCACTAGTTTCAAGAAAAAGGACAAGGGGAAGAAGAAGGGGAACTTCAAGAAGAACAGCAAGCAAGTTGCTGCTCAGGAGAAGAAACCCAAGTCTGGACCTAAGCCTGAAACTGAGTGCTTCTACTGCAAGCAGTCTGGTCACTGGAAGCAGAACTGCCCCAAGTATTTGGCGGATAAGAAGGATGGCAAGGTGAAAAAAGGTATATGCGATATACATGTTATTGATGTGTACCTTACTAGAGCTCGCAGTAGCACCTGGGTATTTGATATTGGTTTTGTTGCTAATATTTGCAACTCGAAACAGGGACTATGGATTAAGCGAACACTAGCAAAGGACGAGGTGACGATGCGCGTGGGAAATGGTTCCAAAGTTGATGTGATAGCAGTCGGCACGCTACCTCTACATCTACCATCGGGATTAGTATTAGACCTAAATAATTGTTATTTGGTGCCAGCGTTAAGCATGAACATTATATCTGGATCTTGTTCGATGCGAGATGGTTATTCATTTAAATCAGAGAATAATGGTTGTTCTATTTATATGAGTAATATCTTTTATGGTCATGCACCCTTGAAGAGTGGTCTATTTTTGATGAATCTCGATAGTAGTGATACACATATTCATAATGTTGAAGCCAAAATATGCAGAGTTGATAATGATAGTGTGACTTATTTGTGGCACTGCCGTTTAGGTCATATCGGTGTAAAGCGCATGAAGAAACTCCATACTGATGGACTTTTGGAACCACTTGATTATGAATCACTTGTACTTGCGAACCGTGCCTCATGGGTAAGATGACTAAAACGCCGTTCTCCGGTACTATGGAGAGAGCAACAGATTTGTTGGAAATCATACATACAGATGTATGTGGTCCAATGAATGTTGAAGCTCGTGGCGGATATCATTATTTTCTCACCTTCACAGATGATTTAAGTAGATATGGGTATATCTACTTAATGAAACATAAGTCTGAAACATTTGAAAAGTTCAAAGAATTTCAGAGTGAAGTTGAAAATCATCGTAACAAGAAAATAAAGTTTCTACGATCTGATCGCGGAGGAGAATATTTGAGTTACGAGTTTGGTCTACATTTGAAACAATGCGGGATAGTTTCGCAAATCACGCCATCCGGAACACCACAGCGTAATGGTGTGTCCAAACGTCGTAATCGTACTTTACTTGATATGGTACGATCTATGATGTCTCTTACAGATTTACCGCTATCGTTTTGGGGTTATGCTTTAGAGACAGCCGCATTCACGTTAAATAGAGCACCATCAAAATCCGTTGAGACGATGCATTATGAACTGTCGTTTGGCAAGAAACCAAAGTTGTCGTTTCTAGAAGTTTGGGGCTGTGATGCTTATGTGAAAAAACTTCAACCTGATAAGCTGGAACCCAAATCGGAGAAATGTGTCTTCATTGGATACCCAAAGGAGACAGTTGGGTACACCTTCTATCACAGATCCGAAGGCAAGACATTTGTTGCTAAGAATGGATCCTTTCTAGAGAAAGAGTTTCTCTCGAAAGAAGTGAGTGGGAGGAAAGTACAACTTGATGCGGTAACTGTACCTGCTCCCTTATTGGAAAGTAGTACATCACAGAAACCGGTTTCTGTGACACCTGCACCAATTAGTGAGGAAGTTAATGATGATGATCATGAAACTTCAGAACAAGTTACTACTGAACCTCGTAGATCAACCAGAGTAAGATCTGCACCAGAGTGGTACGGTAATCCTGTTCTGGAAGTCATGCTACTAGATCACGATGAACCTGCGAACTATGAAGAAGCGATGGTGAGCCTAGATTCCGCAAAATGGCTTGAAGCCATGAAATCTGAGATGGGATCCATGTATGAGAACAAAGTGTGGACTTTGGTTGACTTGCCCAATGATAGGCAAGCAATTGAGAATAAATGGATCTTCAAGAAGAAGACTGACGCTGACGGTAATGTTACTGTCTACAAAGCTCGACTTGTCGCAAAAGGTTTTCGACAAGTTCAAGGGATTGACTACGATGAAACCTTCTCACCGTAGCGATGGTTAAGTCTGTCCGAATCATGTTAGCACTTGCCGCATTTTATGATTATGAAATTTGGTAGATGGATGTCAAAACTGCGTTCCTGAATGGATTTCTGGAAGAAGAGTTGTATATGATGCAGCCGAAAGGTTTTGTCGATCCAAAGGGAACTAACAAAGTGTGCAAGCTCCAACGATCCATTTATGGACTGGGGCAAGCCTCTCGGAGTTGGAATAAATGCTTTGATAATGTGATCAAAGCATTTGGTTTTGTACAGACTTTTGGAGAAGCCTGTATTTACAAGAAAGTGAGTGGGAGCTCTATAGCATTTCTGATATTATATGTGGATGACATATTACTAATCGGAAATGATATAGAATTTCTGGATAGCATAAAGGGATACTTGAATAAGAGTTTTTCAATGAAAGACCTCGGTGAAGCTTCTTACATATTGGGCATTAAGATCTATAGAGATAGATCAAGACGCTTAATTGGACTTTCACAAAGCACATACCTTGACAAAGTTTTGAAGAAGTTTAAAATGGATCAAGCAAAGAAAGGATTCTTGCCTGTGTTATAAGGTGTGAAGTTGAGTAAGACTCAATGCCCAACCACTGCAGAAGATAGAGAGAAAATGAAAGATGTTCCCTATGCTTCAGCCATAGGCTCTATCATGTATGCAATGTTGTGTACCAGACCTAATGTGTGTCTTGCTATAAGTCTAGCAGGAAGGTACCAAAGTAATCCAGGAGTGGATCACTGGACAGCGGTCAAGAACATCCTGAAATACCTGAAAAGGACTAAGGATATATTTCTCGTATATGGAGGTGACAAAGAGCTCATCGTAAATGGTTACGTTAATGCAAGCTTTGACACTGATCCGAACGATTCTAAATCGCAAACCGGATACGTATTTCCATTAAATGGTGGAGCTGTCAGTTGGTGCTGTTCTAAACAAAGCGTCGTGGCGGGATCTACATGTGGAGCGGAGTATATAGCTTCTTTGGAAGCAGCAAACGAAGGAGTCTGGATGAAGGAGTTCATATCCGATCTAGGTGTCATACCTAGTGCATCGGGTCCAATGAAAATCTTTTGTGACAATACTGGTGCAATTGCCTTGGCAAGGGAATCCAGATTTCACAAGAGAACCAAGCACATCAAGAGACGCTTCAATTCCATCCGGGATCTAGCCTAGGTGGGAGACATAGAGATTTGCAAGATACATATGGATCTGAATGTAGCAGACCCGTTGACTAAGCCTCTTCCACGGGCAAAACATGATCAACACCAAGGCTCCATGGGTGTTAGAATCATTACTGTGTAATCTAGATTATTGACTCTAGTGCAAGTGGGAGACTGAAGGAAATATGCCCTAGAGGCAATAATAAAGTTATTATTTATTTCCTTATATCATGATAAATGTTTATTATTCATGCTAGAATTGTATTAACCGGAAACATAATACTTGTGTGAATACATAGACAAACTAAACGTCACTAGTATGCCTCTACTTGACTAGCTCGTTAATCAAAGATGGTTATGTTTCCTAACCATAGACATGTGTTGTCATTTGATTAACGGGGTCACATCATTAGGAGAATGATGTGATTGACATGACCCATTCCATTAGCTTAGCACCTGATCGTTTAGTATGCTGCTATTACTTTCTTCATGACTTATAGATGTTCCTGTGACTATGAGATTATGCAACTCCCATTTGCCGGAGGAACACTTTGTGTGTTACCAAACGTCACAACGTAACTGGGTGATTATAAAGGTGCTCTACAGGTGTCTCCAAAGGTACATGTTGGGTTGGCGTATTTTGAGATTAGGATTTGTCACTCCAATTGTCGGAGAGGTATCTCTGGGCCCTCTCGGCAATGCACATTACTTAAGACTTGCAAGCAATGCAACTAATGAGTTAGTTGCAAGATGATGTATTACGGAACGAGTAAAGAGACTTGCCGATAACGAGATTGAACTAGGTATTGAGATACCGACGATCGAATCTCGGGCAAGTAACATACCGATGACAAAGGAACAACGTATGTTGTTATGCGGTCTGACCGATAAAGATCTTTGTAGAATATGTAGGAGCCAATATAGCATCCAGTTTCCGCTATTCGTTATTTACCGGAGATGTGTCTCGGTCATGTCTACATTGTTCTCGAACCCGTAGGGTCCGCACGCTTAACGTTACGATGACAGTTTCATTATGAGTTTATATATTTTGATGTACCGAAGGTTATTCGGAGTCCCGGATACGATCACAGACATGACGAGGAGTCTCGAAATGGTCGAGACATAAAGATCGATATAGTGGACGTCTATATTCGGACACCGAAAGTGTTTCGGGTGATTTCGAAGAAAACCGGAGTGCCGGAAGGGTTACCGGAACCCCCTGGGGAAGTATTGGGCCTTAGTGGGCCTGAAGGGAGAGAGAGGGCAGCAGCCCAGGAGGTGGCGCGCCCCCTCCCATGGGGAGTCCGAATTGGACTAGGGGAGGGGGGCGCGGCCCCTCTTTCCCTCTCCCTCTCCCTCTCTTTCCTTCCCCCTTCTCTCTTCCTAGTTGGACTAGGAAAGGGGAGTCCTACTCCTACTAGGAGGAGGACTCCCCCCTCCTTGGCGCGCCCCAAGGGCCGGCCGGCCTCTCCCCCTTGCTCCTTTAAATACGGGGGCAGGGGGCACCTCTAGACACACAAGTTGATCTTCGTGATCGTTCTCTTAGCCGTGTGCGGTGCCCCCCTCCACCATAATCCTCGATAATATTGTAGCGGTGCTTAGGCGAAGCCCTGCGACGGTAGAACATCAAGATCGTCACCACGCCGTCGTGCTGACGGAACTCTTCCCCGACACTTTGCTGGATCGGAGTCCGGGGATCGTCATCGAGATGAACGTGTGCTAGAACTCGGAGGTGCTGTTGTTTCGGTGCTTGATCGGTCGGGCCGTGAAGACGTACGACTACATCAACCGCGTTGTGCTAACGCTTCCGCTTCCGGTCTACAAGGGTACGTAGACAACACTCTCCCCTCTCGTTGCTATGGATCACCATGATCTTGCGTGTGCGTAGGAATTTTTTTGAAATTACTACGTTTCCCAACAGTAGGAGGCGCGGGGCGTGTCACAGCTCGGGCGCAGCAGCAGCAGTAGGTCGCCGACGAGCGCGGTGCACGGGCAGAGACATGAAAGAGAGGAGGACCGGGGTCCTCACCGCGGGCGTAAGGTCTGGGGCAAAGGGGGTTGAGGAGGAGGATGGAGACGACCGGGCGACGGGGATGCAGTCCGGCGGGGGGGGTGGGGGCTCCGATCACATGGCCTCCGGCGAGGTCTAGGCGGCGTCGGGCGTCGAGCGAGGGCGAAGTGGATCGGGCTCCTCCCGATCCAGATCCAGAGCGAGGGGGGGAAGAGCATCGTGGGGGAAGTTGGGAGTGGGCTAGGGTTCGGTTAGTGGGGGGAGGGGGTTATGCATAGGGTGAGGTGGGTTGGGCCGGCCATTGTGGCCTGCTGGGTCGGCTGGTCCAGTTGGGCCAGGGGGTGGGGGGGTTTATCCTTTTGATTTTTTTGTCAGTTTGTTTTCTTTTTATTTATTTATTTTTTGTTTTAAAACATTTTAATTTATTTAGGCATTTTATAAAAATGTGTCTTCTACACCATAATTTTCTAGGTAATATTTAGTACAAATCGAACATTTTTATTTTAATGTTTGAAAACTTTTATTATTTAACTTTATTTTAAATTTGAATTTGAATCAGTTTTGAACTAACCCGAGATTAACTACAGTGACAGAGGTGACGTGGCGTCATTAGCAGAGGTTACTGTAACTTGATTATCCGGGCGTCACAACGCTCTAGGGCATGCACTGTTACCATAGGGAATTTTAATTCCCATCCGGTATCCATGAGTACCCGATCGAGTTTCTCGTATGTCGGCATCGGACGGTTGTTGGCCCAAGTGAACTGTCGCCCCGACATACTAGCTTCTCGAAGATTCAAACTGTCAATTACAGCGTCGAATAAGAAAGGCCAGTGTGTGTCAAAACAATCATTATTTTTCTCTTTCTCGTATCTAAGGATATTGAAGTCGCCTCCAATAAACATTGGATGGGGGTTATCCTTAGCCAAGTTCATCAATTCTCGAAGGAAAACGGATTTATTCTCATCTTGGGCAGCCCCATAGACTGCGACCAGGCTCCATGCATAATTGTCAGCTCTATTTCATAGGTGGAATTTGATGTGAAATTCACCAACCGAAAAAGCTAATAAGTCCGTGGTTGTGGTCTATATCCCAAGTAACATTCCTCCGGACCTTCCACGTGGTGGTAAGCAATGCCATGTGTAGTCCAAACCACCTGATAGGTGATCAAAGACATGTGCACGAAAGTCACATTTACCTGCCTCAGAAATTGTCATAAAATCTAACCCATGGTCACGCACACAGTCACCGACGTGTTTATATTTGGCCAAGTCTGAAACCTCTGCTATTCCAAAACATGCCTCTCATGTGGAAACTCGGGTCAAGTTGGATACCTTCGCCTTCTTGGGCGGTTTTTGTTTCTTTTTTGAGGAGTGGGATTTTGATTTACGCGAGGACGAGGTGAAGTCACAAAACATGGACCCAAGTCGTGCGTCATCTAATCCGACCTCAGTTACCGCACCAAGTGGGAGAGAAGCGGAGCGTCATAAGCAGCAGGCGGTTCCTCCTCCTCAGTTTCGGGATATGGTAGGAGGCTCGAACACTTTGGAGAAACCTTTAATGGTCTATCTCCATGTGTTTAAGCACCCCCACCGAAATGCACACATCATTGTCAATTTTTCCAATTTTAAGTCCAACGTTATTTAAACTAGAGGAAACTAGTAAATGTGCACGTGCAACGCACGTAATCTTATGAATTTCTTTGATTTTCTAGACTACCTAAATAAAAAAATTGTTCATAATACTGGTCACGCAACATGTCATGTTTTTAAGAATGGGTCCAACTAAAATTTTATAACAACCTAAACGGTAATTTTTGCAAACACCCTTCTCAGCAAGCAAGATGGGTCCATGCCACTCAAATCGCCATCCTGCAACTTTTGGCCCCCACTCGCCGCGGTTGATTTCCCCCGTGGTAGTGCTTGGAGTTTCAAACATGTTTGTCTCTTTCTTGCCTATGCCACTCTACTCTCTATCTCACCTGTAGCACCGAATTTTCCTTTGGATGTCAGTGGGGGATTTTGTCCACATGCACCACAGAGGCAAGCTCAAATGGACAGTGGCTTTTCAATATTTCATAACACCACATTGCCAACGGAGTCCTGTGCAAGGTGGGCATACCAAATCCGCTCGTTTTATCAACAATGGTAAATTTTTCAAAACAATGTCAACATAATCAACTTGAACAAAACATAACAGAAAAAATAGGTAATACTATCTTGAACTAAATAGTTCTACGTGAGGCAATGCGGTGCTTCACCAGCTCCTTTGCGACGATCTTCCCTGAAGATTTGGAACTTCGTCATTCCAAGTTATCCTTCAATATTTCATGAAATATTCAGGGAAACAATGACATATATAGAAAGCACTTGTATTGCCGCCCGCGACTCATTTCTGAGCACTTAGACAACATCAAAAGAGCAAAATGATAAAGAAGGTGAGATGTCTGTCCCACCACATCCTGTAGAGTTCCTATTTGTTGGCGGTACTTGATGCTATCCAAGGGAATTTCCTACAGATTCGTCGATTCTCCTGATGAAATAAATGTGATAGGAGAGATATGATCCACATCAGCCATGCTACAAAAGCAGAAAGAGTTGCTCAAAACATATAAAAAAACAAGACCTTCATGAAACATGAGCCGTCTTTTTTTTTTGAAATGGAGGCAAAATATTTGCCTATCGTTTAATGAAGAAGAAAAGAGCTGCCCAATGAATTAACAAAGAGAAAACTAACATATTCAGACCAAGGGTGAACTACTCACAAAGCATGAAAACCCACGACCGCACATGCAGCCCACCAAACACTACTAACGCAGAACAACCGCAATCCCCTACACTTGTACAATGCAACGAGGCCATTGATGACAACAACTCAACAACATGAAAAGTGCCATTTTGATACATACAAGGAACACATGATAAGAAAAGAGACCTGCCAGTTTAAATAAAGTGCAGTCGGGGTACGTCTTAACTTTGTGCCAACGTAATTTGGCGCCCAGATGTATGTCCCGGATGATTCTGGTCTCTCGTACACCACCACATGCACAGCATTAGGGCCTCCTATATTTAAATTTCAGCATTGCATAGTCAATCAATAATTAAAACATGTGAGCAGTTTGCTGCTGGATTGAACAGGTTGCAATTCTGGACCCAAACAAGGACATATTGTAACAATATTTAGCTCGTTCTTCTCTAGATAAACTCAAATTGTTTCTCCAGGAACAGTCTTAGAAACACTGTATTTGGGTTGCCAACACAAATTGTTCAGGTTCAAACTTAGTCCTCACATGTTCCAACCATTTGTAGTTTCTAGGTAACTGTGGTCTAATTCTGTATAAATAAATGCGTTAGGAAGAAAAAACATTAATTTGATAAATTTTCGTGTAAAGAAATTAAAGTACATGCTTAGCTTCAGTAATTAAATTCCTACTGGATTTCATTGTTGTAGCAACTCACAGTTATAATTTCTAACATTACTAACCTCATTCTCCATGCATAACCAACCTTCATGTAATCTAGTGGTGATGTATGATAATATAATTTGTTTGGATTCAGAAAATTCCACATTATAGATCAATTCTGAAACTAAGTGCAGGGAGTGCACCATTTATATAACTGGAATAAATTTGCATGAAATTTCCCAACAATGAATTACATCTGAAACATTACAAGCTCTGCGTTGTTTCTTTGACACCAAACTACACTGGTAGCTCACCACTGCAAATTGCTTATGATTTTGGCAAACTATACTTTATAATGTTATACGGTAAGAGTGGTCAAAACCATAAAAAAAACTTGAAAACAATCTTACCCTATCTAGTGAGCTAATACTTGTAGAAGCTACTCTGTATAGAAACATTGCCATGCCAGCGCTTAATTCTCCAATCACTGACTCTGCATTTGAATCTCTCATATTATAGTCTCAATATTCTGCTAGAAAAGAAAAGTAATGTTGACTTCAAACCTTGAAAACTCAAGTAAAAATAGAAAGACTTAGGGGATACTTTAAGCACTCATTTATGTAATAAAAAAAGCATCAGAATTATCAAAAAAATGTTCTGATTCAAAATTTCATTCCTTCAAACACCTTTCATCCTTAGACCTATTTAAAACAACTCGCCATACCTCCGCCAAAAAATAGCTTAATAAGATAGCCATCAACAATTATACCTACTTAGTCTAGTTTGTGTTGATCGAGAATTCTTTACCTTCATAGGTCAGCCAATTGTAGTTGTGCAATTCTTCTATTCCCAATACATGGCCGAACCCAGCTGATAGCAGTAATGGGGACTATGCCAAAAAAAGAGTCGGTGTCTTCCATGCAGAAGATCCCAATCCATTCCAATCACCGCAAGAAGAACAAGATGAAGCTTAGCACCATTGGTGGTGTGACAAACTGACAATAATAATGGTCACAATCATGAACGGTGTTAAAAAAATTCCTAATATACCAAGCAGAGGGATATTTATCCATAAAAAATATGGCATGCAGTAATGACAGACCAATGTCGATCAAGAATAATAATACATGCGATGGTATATGCTACTACCAAGAACCACACATTGTAAGAAAATCCTTTTGGTCAAGACACATTCTGACATACATACATGCCATGAATGTTAGCCCAAGAGATGGTGTAGGAGGACACAGTGACCAAGATATAGACCTCGGCGACGCCATGCCCAGAACTCTGAAATCTTTTCTCAAACACCTCACGATCTGCATCAACCAATCCTGGCTGACATTAGGTCGCATCAATGAACTCATGCCTCACATGAAAATGTCGTCAAGCAGTTAGTACGCCAAAAAAAACATGGCACACACAAATTGGAAGGAAACCAGACCGAGCAAGAATGAAAGCTCACCCGAGGAAGGATTGAGGAAGAGTCGTGCTTGACCCTACGGCCCGAGGCTGCCTGGCCACCAGGCGGCGGTCCTTCCGCGGTTCCGCCTTCCCATCGCGCGAAACCAGGTTAGCACGGCTGCCCCGAGGAGTCAAACATGGATGCGCCCTTCCGCGATGGTGCCCGACTTCAGCGGCATCCCTTCTATCAGGGGTCTCAGTATTGGCGCCAAGATCTAGCAGCAGACGCATACCCGGTCGGCGCGTGGACGGCGCGGCGGTCCGGGCGGTGCGGGCACTGGACGGCGCGGCTGTCCGGCGGCGCGTGTAGAGGCACATGTGGAGGTTGTCCGGCGGCGGTGGCTGGCGCAGATGCTGTTGGGAAGAGGTGGGGCAAGGTGCGGGGATTTTGGTGGGGGTGAAACGGTACCCAGGGGCCATGGAGATCGATCGTGGGAGTTTTTTTTTTTTGACAGGAGATCGATCGTGGGATTAGTGGGTTGCTCTGACTGTGTTTGATGCTAAACATTAGAAAGATCTTGATCGTTAGATTCTAGGATTAGACGGATAAGATGAATTGGTTCTTCGCCCTTTCGTGCTTTTATAGGGGTAGTAGATACCAGAATCAGAAAACAAAAGAAATGATTTATTGCAAGGTGTACCTGTAGGAGGGTCGAGGTTACGCTCTGCCTAACGCCGCATCTCCTTGAAGAGGGAGCACTCATTTGTGGCCGAGGACCCGTCAGCAGAGGTGAAGTGACGACCACTATGCCGTAACGGAGTATCCGTCACCTTGGTTGGAGTAGAATGGAGCGCCGGCTGCAGCGTTGGAGAAGGCGGAGGCGATCCCAACGGTGCGGCAGCTCCTGGGTCCATTAGAACGTCAGCAACGGGTGACGAGGATAGCTCCATATTGCGCCCCGTGGCTGGACCAAATGTCACCGCAGCAGCTAGATCACGGCTCGGCGCGCTCTACAGAGAGGGCGACGACGCAGGTGATTGCAGAACCTTTGCCTGAGCAGTCATGGGCTGTACTGGGCGTCCATCGCCGGTAGTTGTTGATGAGTCCAGCTCAGCGACAGCGGCACCCTGTAGCGTCGGTTGCACAGAGCCATGCAACCCCCACGGGTGAGTTCTTGTTGGCTGATATAGTTGCACCAATGCAAGCATGCACGTCGGTGCGTGGAGATTCCACGGCCGCCACTCGCGGCGTCATGAGAAAAGGCAGCTCATTCTGCAGAAGAGGTTGGTGCAGCGGTGTACCAAGGTTGATGGATACCCGAGGCGGCGCCGGCAACGCCGACGGCGAAGTGTAACCTGCAACAATCTCGCCAAGCATGTTTGAAGGCCCTATAGTGTGATGCAGTTCAGACAACGGCACGGCGAGAAATGCAGTCAGCATAGGAACTGGAGTGCTCGACCTTGAGTTCGGAGGAGGATTCACACTCACAGAGTTTCCTTTTTTTACTTTTTTGCTAACATCACCATCGTTAATTTCATCATATACATGGCTCAAGCACAGAGAAATATTTTTCTACTATGCACGCAAAATCTAGTTATTTGCATACTCTTTTTCAACAAAGAGGCGAGATATAGCTTCCGTATATGGATTCAGGGGTGGTGCAAGAACTATAAACATATGGAAAGTATAATTTATGTCTAAATTTTGTATTATTTCCTGAATTTATGCATGCTACAGTCTTAAATGGTTTTACTCGTATGTAAAGGTTTTGCTCAAAAGTTGTGTAGTACTCTTTTGACTACAGTCTTAAATTATCTCACCACCCCGTTCCATTTGAGACTCCTGCATTTAGTTTTACTCCTACATGGTGAAATATTACGATACACTCTAAGACAAAAAGAAACCCAACGAAACTAGATACAAATTTGGCTATGCATACGGTGTAAAAATTCGGATACACTCTACAAAAAGAAGAAAAAGCCCGACAAAACATTATTCTAAATCAAGACAAACTTTCACAAAGCTGAAAAACTAGGCATGAATCTCCAAAATGACAATGGATAGTGAATCTCCACACGCTAGCTGGCATGCATGGTAGAAAATCCAGCACAACCTCTGGTATGTTGCCAGACAGCTAGTCTCCTACAATTATTTTTGGTTGATTGTGGGGTATGGAAGAGACATTGGCCGAATTTTATTAGATAGGGGAGAAGGGGACAACAAGCCTTACAGTCTAGGCGTTCTAGAACTGAAAACCCAACGAAATAAAACACCGAAGACAGCTCAGTGAACCCAGTGGCCAGGGTGGGGCCCCTGTTCCTGTGGCGGCCGCACTACCCTCCATGACATGCGGGATCTGAGGTCTCCGATGATGGTGGGAGTGGCGGTGGCCGTGGATCAGGTCCCCAGCCAGATCCTTCATTGGTCTTGCCTAAGGCCGGCCGGCGGCGCGTTTTGTGGCCGGTGAGGATTGTTGGTTCCCGCCGCCATACCGATGATGGCACACGTCTTCATGACAAGGCTCCGCACGGCCCCAGCCAGCTACGACATTGGGGCGACACGGTTTCCAGTTAAAATTGCGCCTACCGCGGTCATGGCGGGCTATGGCGGCATCTCTGACGTCGTGCCCTTCACGAGACATCATCGTTGCAGATTGCGTCAACACGATCGGGATGTTCCGAGGGAAACCCTAAACCTGGGTCTCCCGGAACGGAGGGTGATGGCACCTTCGATGTCGTTGTCCCTCATAGGGCCATCATTTTGGAGCAGGAGCTGACTGGAGGGGACAAGAGGAGGAGCGATGTTATATCCATCGCAAGGTCGACGACGGGACTTGGCGGCATGGTGCATCGGAGTGTCACCGACGGGCAAGTGTGGTTAGACGCGCATAGGCTAGTGGCGTTGTCTGACGTCGTGGTGACGTCGATGAAAGATGGATTGATAAGATCTATGCAATGATCCCACCTAAAGATGGGACCGCGGAATATGGGGGCAGTGGATCCTAGAACATGCGCATGCGGTGCACATTGTGGGACGCCTAGACTGGTTGGTACTCTCAACTTGCTAGGCGGGGGCTTCCTTAGGCCATTGGATTAGATGGTGTCCGTTGATGCGGTCAGATCACATCTTTATACTTGTAAGTGTAGTGACTTTGGTCGCCTCGAAAATGGCTTTGGGTTGATCTTTGTATTCGTTTTGTCAGACTCTAGTGAATAAATCAATAAAGATGATTGCATGCATCATTTTGCTGCAGAGGCCCGGGGTAATCCTTCTTTTCAAAAAAAGAGAGTTAAACTCACATTAAACCCCGAGATCCATAGTACAACTCGTGGCCCTCCGGACTCCAATATCCTCCCTGACCTGGTCCAAAACCCGGTCTGCACTACTAGCAATCTGATCAAAGATCCTGGTGTTACGCCTTTCCCAAACCCTCTGGTGGAGAAGTATTGCAATGGTGTCGAAGTTACTATGCGCTTGCTAACTACCAGTCTTCGGTGCTGCTGAAATTGTCGTCATGGATGGTGAACAACTCCCAGTCGAAAGCTTGAAGAGCCGCCACAAATGTTGTGTGAAGCGACAGTGCACAAAGAAATGAGTGCAATCTTCCGGTTCCAAAAGACAGAGAGGCCAGGTGGTATTAGATGGCCATCCTCGGCGTTGAAGATTATCGGAAGTGAGACACCGTTGGTGCCAGTGGCGAATTTCAATTCAGTCATTTGTCAGTCCAAAACAACATATATTCACATGACATAGGCAGTCCAGCCTACTCTCCATTTTTGTATAGATTCGCCACTGGTTGGTGCACCATTAACCACATGAAAAACTTGCATTGAGAGCATCTCCAACGGCCGCGCCAAAAGGCGCGCGCTGTAAACTTGGTTTTAGCGCGCGTTGGACGGTTGCGCGCGCTCCAGCGGTGACGGGAAACAAGCGCGTGCGGGAAACAACTGCGCGCGGGGGAAAGGGTGGCATCTCGCGCGCTACTTGTGGCGCGCCGCTTCCGGCGCGCCTATAAATTGCGGCGCTCGCCACGCGCCTATCCACACTGCCACGCGCGTCTCGTAGCTTCTTCGCCGCTCCAGCGCGTTCACCGCTTCCTCTCCTCGCCGCTCCAGCGCCCGGCGACCGACGCGCCACCATGCCGCCGCGCCGCCGAGGAGCGTCGGGCTACCGCGGCGTCCGCCAGTGCTCCAACGGCTGGTACTCCGCCGAGATTCGGTCCGGCGACGTCCGGCTCGGCCTCGGTACGTTCCGGACCTCGCACGAGGCCGCACGCACCTACGACGCGGTGGCGTGGCTCCTGGACAGGCCGCGCCAGCAGATGAACTTCCAGGATGTCCATACGCGCCAGCAGGTGCATGACGTCGCCCCTCCGCCTCGTCTTATCATGGATCAGGACCGTGCAGAGCACGCTCGGCGGCAGCGCCGCCTCCTCGTCGCCGAGGAGGACGAGCGGGCCATGGCAGAGTGGCGCCGGCGCCACCCGGAGGACGTCGCCAACGCGGAAGCCTTCTGGGCAAGGCGCCGCGAGGAGACGGCAAGGAACCGCACGGAGTGGTTGGACAGGCGTCGGCGGAAGACCCTGGCGTTATCGCAGTGCGAAATCATTGAAAATGGTGGGCAGTCGATCTTTTCGCCTAATGATGACCATTGGGAAGACATGTGGCTCGATACCTCGGACCAGACCAGCGAGGATGACGATGATGATGATGATGATGACGACTGGGAGTAGGTTGTAGTTGCACTATGTAGTTGCACTATCTAGTAGGGTTTTTTTAATCGTTGCACCCTAGCTTTTTATTATCTCTGCTATGGAACTATGTAAAATATCTATGTATCGTTTTGATCTATGAATTTTATTTGTCGTTTTTAAAAAATATATACGCAAGGTTTAGCGCGGCCGCTGGAGCTACGCGCGCGCTCAGTTTTAGCGCGGCTGCTGGAGCCAGCGCTGCCGGCCGCGTCAAACCAGACGAAGGACGCGCGGCAAATGAGTTTTTAGCGCGCGGTGCATTGCGCGACTGTTGGAGATGCTCTGTGGCGGCGCTTTAGACTTCCAAATAGGCTTGTTGCAAGCAAAACAAATGCTAGCCATGAAGAACATTCTTTACACGCTTTCCGCGGAGAACCGACTATCCTCGGCCAGTCTCCACACTAGACGATCGCTGTTGTCTGGCAAGGACGAGACTTGCCTGCTTTCCCGGCGTGCGCCCATCCGTGCTCCCGTATATATGACATGATTTGATTGGAACAAAATAAGACCTGGTCCCATGCCCTTAAAATCAGGGGAAGGGAGGAAGATGATTAGATTAGAAAGAAAAAAGAGAAAAAGACAGCCGTAAGATGAAGTGGGAGCACGGATGGGAGCATGAGAAGGGAGCAGGCAAGAGATGAGCGCCATGCATGATGTCCCAAACGGATGGGGCTTGCTTGCTCCCGTTTGGTACTCCCATCCGTGCTCCCGCTTCATCCATTATTAATCCAACAGCTACAACATTTTCCTTCTCCGCGCATTCCTTTACAGCCAAAACAAAAGCAAAACTCGAGGTATTTTCCTCGCGTACGTATTCTTCTTCCCCTATCCCCTCTTGCCGACCCCACGTCAAGCATGGAACGGCCGTGAACTAGTCTTGTAACCGCCTCAATCTATACCGGTCGCCGCTCCCTTCTCATTCCCTGAGTGAAGAAGCATGGACGACACTACGACTGTGAACTAGTCTGCCACAGCCGCCGGTCTGTAGCACGCGGTCGCGGCATCGAGCATAGCCGCATGGACGTCAGGCTGGGCGGTGCCCCGGTGGTGGCCGGCTGGTGGAAGAGGTGGACGAGGACGATCATAGCGAGTGGAAGGTCGACCCGGCGCAGAGGCGCTGACCTTCGCATGTGCTGTAGTTAAATGCCATGCATGGCACCTTCTCTGTCGCTGCATGCCAACATGGTAGAGTGCGGCGCAATTCAGGCCGACGCGGGCTGTTTGAGATCTGAGAGTACGATTTGAGATATGCCGCTCATCTCCTAGTTGTGAGATATCATCAATATCCAAAAGCTTAACCCAAGTTCCATTTACAGGTTACAACACGCTTTGCAGGTACGTCACTCTTGTATGTGTTAGAAGGGAGAAGGGTTTGATGGAATAGTCGTTGTATTGCTTGAGCCTCGTGGGCATATATATACACACCACTTCCGCACTGCACGCTGAATGCAAGTGCACGTCATTCTTTGAACCAAGTGTGCTGCAGTATTCGCACGAGTGAACTTCTCGTCAGAAAAAACTGCACGCGTTATTTTTTTGGTACTGTTTTCGCTCTAATTTTTAACCGTTTATCGGAATGAGGCGTGTAATATACCATTGAAAAGCTATGGATTAGGCGCAACTTCGACATGTTGAACACTTTTCGAGATTCCACACGGTTTAAGAGCAGTTTTGAAAATGATGCGGCCCATGATGAATGGCAGCAAGCGTTTTTTCCCGATTTCTTCTAAACCACTCGTCAGAACGAATCAAACGATACGCCGTTGGATAGATATTGTTGAGACGCATCTTTTTCATATATAAAGTTTTCTTTAATTCCTTACGGTTTAAGAGCAGTTTCAAATTTAATAAATCACGGAATTCTGTTTTTTAAAAAATTTCAAATTTTTGATACTGTTTTCGTTCTAGTTTTTTAACTGTTTGTCGAAACGAGGCATGCAATATACCGTTGAAAAGCTATGGACGAGGTGCAACTTTCATATGTAGAAATGGTTTTGAGATTCCTTACGAGTTTAAGTTAATTTTGAAAATGGTGCGGCGGACGACGAGTGGCAGCGGTCGTTTTTCGCGAAATTTTTACAAACCGCTTTGTCGAAATGCTTCAAATGATATGCCGTTGGAAAGATATCTACGAGACGGAACTTTTTCATGTAGAACACACTCTCTAATTCCTTACGATTTAAGAGCAGTTTTAAAATTAGTGAAAAGCAGACACTCTATTTTTTCGCGACACCAAAATTGTCGTTGGATAGAAGAACGCACTGCTTTAAACTGAAAACCGCACTGCAACAGACAGTCAAGTGCACTGCATCAATTCTTTTTGTCGGACGTAAACTTTCTCGCACAAGTTTTTGTTGTCTTTTTTTCAACATTGTTTATGAACGAGAGTGGACCGCGAAGATGAGGGCAAGCGAACCACATGAAGGGGAAAAGTTAACCGCGACAAAGTGAAATTCTAAAGCAGTGCGGTTTTGTGTTTTTAAACTTCTTTTGAAATTCATCTGTACTACATGGTTAATGCTAAGGAGCTTCATCAAATTTTATATTTTTCTGGAGTGGACCCCTTAGCAATTCACAATGAGCTGCGTACGTCGCCTTTTAACTAGCGAACCACCAAGCCACTTCATATTGCATCTGTTGTTAACAACACTTTCACAAACTCAGTGGATTATACAAAACATTGTTTTTTTGTACAATGAGAACCACCGGGACCCCATAACGAACTGCAATGATTTTTCACAAGTATTCTCTACATAATATAAATAGGTGAACCGTGGAAGGAGACGCCCGCAACGGAATAAAATTTTGTGTATGTCATCCCGCGACCGCACTGCAACATCTTTGCCTCCGACCTGCGGAAAACAAAATTTGAAAGCACAGAAGGAATACCCCGACCATGCTGGCGGACTGCACGCATGTGCCTGCTGCACTGCACCCGGGCACGCCACAAACTTCAGAGACGCCGAAGTGAGCTACACACAATTCAGTTCCTGTAAAAAAAGCTACAGACAATTCTGCAAAAAAAGGCACAAACGACGCTTGTTCGTGATGTATGGCTGAGCGAACCGCACGAAGTCAACAAATTCCCTCCTCGAGTCTTCTGTGCGAACTGCACTGGTCCGTGGGCCAAACTGCTCAGTTTTTTGGAGTGAAATGCCTGATTACAGTGACACGAAATTTTCAAAAAAAGGACACAGAGAGCTGCAGCCAGCACGCCCGCGTACTGCATCGACCATGAGAGCTGTGTGCCTGGCGTGGCTTGGGGCCAGAGGTCAGCTCGTCTTCCACGGCGACCAGAGAAGAGGGAGAGAAGGACTAGTGGTTGGTCGGGGGTGGTCCGAGCTGCATGAGGGCGATGGAGGCGGTGGGTGTGCCGTGGGGCAAGACGACGGGGGCGCGGGGACTTGGAGGCGGCGGAGTTGCAGTGCCGGCGAGGTAGGGCCATGGCGTGGATGGGGAGGAGCCAGGAGCAGGAGCACCTTGGTGGCCGTGACTCTGGCTCTTCGTCGACGGAGTAGAAGGAAGGAGGAGAAGGGAGAGTGCTCGAGGGAGGCAAAGGGGAGGTGGCCGCGGCGGATCCGGCGGTGGGGCATTGCGAGGGGCCGTTGTGGCCTGGATCCGGCAGTGGGAGGCCACCGCAGCCTGGATCTGGTGGCGGCTGGTGCTGGGAGGTGTCCCGGGGGGCCCGAGGACCATCGCGGCTCGCCGGCGAGGGGAGAAGGTGGCGGGCCGGGCGTGGCGGGGTTGTGGCAGTTCGGCGAGGGCAGGGCGCGACGGCTGGAAGGTGGAGGAAGGTGGGTGGACCGATGGTGGGGGTGTTCGGGGGCGGTTGGGTGGGCACAGCAGGAATAAGGTGGAGGTGGGGGATTTCGATGGCCTTTTTATGCGTGCAGTTTGCCACGCTGTTTTTACGCGGTCCGGAAAATGTTAGCAGAATAAGAAAATGGTGTGTAGAATAACACTCTTAAGGGTGTTATCATAATAGATCCACCCTATATATATATATATATATATATATATATATATATGAGTACATGATCTGTTTGAAGTACAAGGCAAGCCAGAATATTTCCTAGTCTAACCTATGTTTCCTAATACAATTACGTTACTCAACATCCCCGCAGTCACAACGGCAGCGACGCAGATGGTGAGGCTGGAGAAGATTCCGAAGGCAAGCCGACGGACACCCCCACAGTCGTAACGGTCGATGCATCACGGAGTTGTGGCTGGAGTGAAAACCGACGAGGTTGCTCAAGCAAGACGGTAGCCCTTTGTGCCGTTTGTCGAGGTAGCCGAGAGCGTGGGTGGTGGAGACGTGGTCGAGGTAGCCGTGCGAAGACTGTCGTGGTCGATGTCGAGTCAGGGTGGCCGGTGTCAAGGAAGTCGCCGTGGAGCTGCGGACGCATTGAGGTGCCGCGTTAGCATGGGCGCAATGGTATCGAAGTAGTGGTGCGCCGGGAAGAAGATGTGGTTGACGACGCGTCGCGGCGGGTTTGCCAAGCCCGGGGACACATCGTGGACGAAGGCACGCACCGGTGTTGCCAGCACCGGGCTTGCGTAGACGGACGAAGACGAAGTTGACGAAGCGCCAAACGGCTTGCCAGGCCCTGGGACACGTCGTGGATGAAGGCACGCATCGGTGTTGCCAGCATCGAGCATGGATAGACGAGGGACCTGCACGAGCTGTACGCCATGTCGGAGAAGTCGGAGAGGCCAGCAGAGAAGAATTCGACGACGATTGCGGCGTCCATCGGCGTGGGGCTGATGTCACCAACGGTGGTCGGAGTAGACGAAGTGGTCGGGGTAGATGATGGCGACGCTGGCGACGGGCTGGTGCTTGGACGAAGACGAAGGGGGTGAACGGGCGATGGAGCGGTAGATCGGAAAACCAAAAAAAAACCGCATGATCAAGATGACCGGCGGGAGAGAGAAAACCCCGGAGCAAGGCTAGGAGAAAAGACTCTCTAGGGTAGTCGGTCAACACGACTGGCGGATGAATCCTAGGTATGGGCAGCGCGGCCCCCGGGCGGTGGTCATGGAGGCCGACCGCCCCGGGGGCGGCGCGCGGGTGCGGAAGTGGCGGCGGCTAGGGTTTATGATCGACTTGCGATAGATACCATGTTAGAAGGGAGAGAGGTTTGATGAAATAGTCGTTGTATTGCTTGAGCCTCATGGACATATATATAAGAGTACATGCAAGTCAGAATATTTCTTAGTCTAACCTATGTTTCTTAATACAATCACGTTAAGTATGATTTTGCAAGACCTCACTTCCATTAGAAAAGGAACAGTATTAGCGTATTACAGTTCCACCAGTAGTCGATATTTGTACTCCGAAAATCTTTTATCTGACATCTCAGGACAACTTACGAGTTCTGAATTAATCTACCCATCTGACAGTGTTGTACACTGATTCTTGTACGGTTGAGATATGCAAGACTAACTTTCTCTACCTGCTTCACATCGGTATGGGGATACAATTCATAATGATTTTAGTAAGGGGTTTGCTTCAGTAATTCATAATGTCTGTAGAGCAATTGAATTTAATCATACAATTCCGAGGTAGAGCAGGAACGCGGCGCCTTGTCCGCACGTGCACAAGGGCACGGACGAGGGACGAGTCCAACGGCTTCGTCTCGGCGGAGGTGGTCTTGCAGCGGGGAGGCCCGGCGTCTGGACGTGGGTGGCGCCACCGCGACGGTGACGAGCCAGCGTACTGAAACTTCTCAGCGCGACATCCCACTTGCCAGGCAACCCCCGGTCGGGGCCGCGACCCAGGCGACAAAAGGAAAATAGAAGGGGTGGCCACGGGAGGAGAAGGACAAGCGGACCACACGGCCGCAGCCGTATGGGAGGAGATCGAGAGTTCGAGACGACGGGGTTGCCCCATCCATCTGCCTCCACCGTCCGGTGTCGCCTCTGTGAGACTCTGATGCTGAAGGGAATGGGGAAGACACGTGCTGGGAGAGAGAAGAAGTGTAGTGGACATGAAAATACGAGATCTAATTTATCTTTGTTTCGCTAGAAAAAGAAAGGTCGGGAGGAGGAAATGTGGCAACCGTTGGATAGAAAATGGTGTGTGGGGAGCATCGATGGGAGCAGGCAAGCCCCGTCCGTCCCAAACCTCCAGATATTGCGCGATTTCATGAACTGAAAGTCCCCCTCGATGGACGAGACTTGCCTGCTCCCTTTCCATGCTTCCATCCGTGCTCCCGCATACGTGGCTTAATTTGATTGGAAGAAAATAAGGCCCGGCCAGTCAGTTGAATTGCGAATGGTTAGTCCGCATGCAAACTCAAGTCAGGCAGTACCACCACTGCATTCCTGGATGTACCTGTAGCCGTAGCAGGAGCTGCACATGCATCCCACGCATGCAGGTACAGGGGCGTCCTCGGCTGCTGCTTCGGGTCTCAAGATTGCAACAGCTAACGGCAGAATCCAATTCTATCGAGGTGAGAGAGAGGGGGGGGGGAGAGAGCGACGTCCAACAGAATCAAATTCCATGGAACTTCAGTTAAGGTGCATGTTATATATATGGCAGAGATTGTCATGCGCTTTTTCATTTCGATGTGTAAACTCTTAATGCAAAGAAACGCCACTTTAGATTGCCCTTGTGATATTAACTTTCATTATGAGTCCGTCGCTTTTATTTCTTTACCATCACAAGTTCGTAGAAAACTTATTTTCCCTTGCAATAAAAGATCATACATATTTAGGAGCAATTTTATTGCTTTGCACCGATGACAACTTACTTGAAGGATCTTATTCAATCTTTAGATAGATATGTTGGACTCTTATAGCAAGAAACTGGGTTGAAGAATTTTTAAATGTATAAGTATTATCTCCACTTAGTACAAAGTTTTGGCTAGCAAAAGGTTATGAGTAAGCACCACAAGTTAGAGGATCCATAATAATATAACTTCTATGTGAATATAAGTAAACATAACTCATTATATTGTCTTTCTTGTCCAACATTGATTATTTTGTCAAACTGAAAATATTTGGAGGGGGCTCACAATCATAAAAGATGTTCAAAATAGTGTATTTATATGTGAAACCTCCCTTCCTTTAGTAAGCTTTTATGAAATGCATCAATGACCAACGCTATGTTTGCTAGACTCCAATAAATTTTATCAATATACTTCTTATATGTGAAGCCTTTACTCCCCATGGGATTAGCATATGAACCTTTATTATTACTTAGATAAAAACAAGGAAGTAATGCAACAAAACTCAAACTATTCTTTATTATATCTCTCCCACGCGATTACATAGATAGATAGATCACAAAACAAGCACTCGAAACTAATTCGTACTAAGACTTTATTCTTCTAAATCACAAAATAACTACATATCAAACTAAGATAGATGATAATAATAAAAGTGATGGTGATACGATACCCACTACAAGAAATATGTCAACTTGCGACCATCACTATTGATCACTGAAAGGTCATTGTTTTTCATTTGCGACCTTTTTGTGACCAAAAACAGAAGGTCAAAAGCTAGTGGTCGTAAACTGAAATTAACGACCTTCTCTATGAGAAGGTCATGAAATTCCATGACCAAAACAAAAGGTCGTTGATTTTATGACCTTCTGTTTTGGTCGCTAACTCTCTGCTCAGGCCACGTCGGATCCTACGTGGCAATCTGATGTGGCAAAATTGCGACCAATTGGAAAGGTCGTTGATAAGATTCAGCTCGGTCCAGTTCATTGTTTTACATGGGCCAAGCCCAAAAATTCAACCTTTTTATATTTTTTCCATCAATTTTTGGTCGGGCTCATGGGCCAAGCCCAATATGGCAGCCTTTTTATTGTTGGGTCATGGCCATTTTGTCTAAACAATTTCATTTTATTTTTTATTAAATGGGTCCACTAGTCAGATGGGTCCCATTTGTCAAGTTCTGATAACAGGTTTCCATTTGTCATGTTGTGGTAAGTGGGTCCCATCTATCAGACTCATATTCTTCATATTTCAACCAGTATATAGATTGGCAGAGACAAAAAACACACATAATACTGAAACAAGGGCAACCAGATCACATAATACAAGCTCTATACGTGCCACTACAAGGGGCCATGTGTAATACAATACTTTACAAGCTCTACAAGTGTAACAAGCTCTACAATTGTAATATAGTACTGCTTCACAAGCTCCTATCATGAACAACATGCTAGACTCGCTGGACTCGCTCATATTTCTAAGCAACTTCAATAGGACAAAAACTTCGATAGTCAGGGCTGACCATAGTTAGATGAACAACACGTCGGACTCGCTCGACGGCGATAGTCAAGGCTGGGACCAAACAAAATAGCAACATGGCTTCCTCTGTCACCCTATTACATGAATCAGAGAAGAATGAGAAAAATTGGGGCAAATATATTGTGAACAGGCCATTCAAGAAAAGGACATTTATTTAGAATGATAACACAAATTTAGCTAGTACCATGCTTTTTGTTGTCGAGCTAGTTAAAATTAGATAGTAGTTCATATAAGAAACAGAGACACAATATGAATATGCATGACATAGGTGCGGGTTGTGCAAAAAACTGCACTACAACACATTGCGAATAAAACAAAAAACCATTCTACTATCACGACCATACATTCAACTGGCAAGATCTAACAATACTCGTCAGCACACGCATACTAACATCACAAAGGCATGAGAGAATAAAGGGAACCAAGGGAGATACAACATACTCATGATCAAGTTGCTTAAAATTCATAATATCATTTCTAAGAGAGATGATCTTAGCGGGAGGAAAATACTTAGCGATAAAAGCTTCTTTGCCCTTATTCCACGAATCAATACTATTTTTAGGCAAAGACGAAAACCAAGCTTTAGCACGATCTCTAAGCGAAAACGAAAATAGCTTAAGTTTAACAATATCATTATCCACATCTTTCTTCTTTTGCATATCACACAAATCAACAAAGTTGTTTAGATGGGTAGCGTCATCTTCACTAGGAAGGCCAGAAAACGGATCTTTCATGACAAGATTCAGCAAAGTAGTGTTAATCTGATAAGATTCATCATCGGTAAGAGGAGCAATCGGAGTGCTAATAAAATCATTATTGTTGGTATTGGCAAAGTCACATAATTAAGTATTATCTTGAGCCATCGTGACAAGCAAGCAATCCAACACACAAGCAAACAAGCAACAAGCAAAAGAGGCAAACGGGAAAAGAGAAGGGGAATGGAAAAAGAGGGAGAATAAAACGGAAAGGGTGAAGTGGGGGAGAGGAAAACGAGAGGCAGATGGCAAATAATGTAATGCGAAGGATAAGAGTTGTGATGGGTACTTGGTATGTCTTGACTTGGCGTAGATCTCCCCGGCAATGGCGCCAGAAATCCTTCTTGCTACCTGAGGGAGTCCTGGATTAGGGGGTCTCCGGACAGCCGGACTATATCCTTTGGCCGGACTGTTGGACTATGAAGATATAAGATTGAAGACTTCGTCTCGTGTCCGGATGGGACTCTACTTGGCATGGAAGGCAAGCTAGGCAGTACGGATATGTATATCTCCTCCTTTGTAACCGACTTTGTGTAACCCTAACCCTTTCCGGTGTTTATATAAACCAGAGGGTTTTAGTCCGTAGGACAACATACAATCATACCATAGGCTAGCTTCTAGGGTTTAGCCTCTCAGATCTCGTGGTAGATCTATTCTTGTACTACCCATATCATCAATATTAATCAAGTAGGACGTAGGGTTTTACCTCCATCCAAAGGGCACGAACCTGGGTAAAACATCGTGTCCCCTGCCTCCTGTTACCATCCGCCTTAGACGCACAGTTCGGGACCCCCTACCCAAGATCCGCCGGTTTTGACACCGACATTGGTGCTTTCATTGAGAGTTCCTCTGTGTCATCGTCGTTAGGCTTGATGGCTCCTTCGATCATCGTTAGCGATGCAGTCCAGGGTGAGACTTTTCTCCCCGGACAGATTTTTGTATTCAGCGGCTTCGCACAGCGGGCCAACTCGCTTGGCCATCTGGAGTAGATCGAAAGTTACGCCCCTGGCCACCAGGTCAGGTTTGGAAGCTTAAACTACACGACCGATATCCGCGGAGACTTGATCTTCGACGGATTTGAGCCTCTGCCTTGTGCGTCACGCGGTCACGATGAGTACGATTTAGCTCTACCATCACACAGCGTCCGGGAGATCGCACCGGCAGCCGCTCCGACCCTTAATTCAGAGCCAGATGCGCCTCCCATGGACGGGTGGATAGACCCCGCCATAGAGGCCACATCCCCAATGGCGATCGAGCCGAATATAAATCTTACCCTTCACGAGAGCCGTGTTGCCAAACTGCCGGATACTTCTCCGGCCACGGACTCCGAACTACCTGAGCCCGTTCCTATCGAATCCGGTTGGGCGCCGATCATGGAGTTTGCCTCCGCGGATATCTTTCAGCACTCGCCCCTTAGCGACATACTAAACTCATTAAAGTCTCTCTCCTTGTCAGAAGAGTCCTGGCCGAACTATGTCCGGTAGGATTGGGATGCGGATGACGAAGAAATTCGTCGCCCACCCACCACCCACTTAGTAGCCACTATCGATGACTTAACCGACATGCTCGACTCCGACTCCGAAGACATCGACGGTATGGACGACGATGCAGGAGACGAACAGGAACCACTGCCCATAGGGCACTGGACGCCCACTTCATCACATGACGTATACATGGTGGACACACCAAAAGACGACGACGAGGAGGAACGGAAGGACGCAACGAAGGGTTGTCCCCTCGAGAAGCAGTCAAAGCGGCGGCGTAAGCGCCACTCCGAATCATGCCTCGACAGAAACAACGATCATATAGACCCAGATTTTGAGCAGGGTAAACCATCGTCGGACCACGGCAACATGGAGAATCAAACCAAACAACCCGACTCTGTCAAAGATAATAGTCCGGACGACATCGCACCAGACAGACACCCGGAGCAACATAATGCCCGTCAGAGGCTTGTTGCCACCGTGAGGAGTCTAAAAAAGCAGAAGCAAAGGCTCAAGGCTGTGCAAGACACACTCCGGATCAGATGGAGTAAAGTACTCAACTCAGCAGCGAAGTACGACGGTAATCGCCACACCAAGAGCTACCCGAAGCGGAAGTTGATACCTGAATTCGATGAGGAGGCCTTAGATCCCCCGCAACCAAAAATTAAAACGACCATCTGGCCGGATAGACGACCTCACGGCCAACATAGAGCGGCAAACAACGCCGCACATAAGCCAATACGCGATCCACGCGAGGGCTCGCATCAAAAGGGTGGCGCAACCAGATCCATCTATGGACCACGCAAGCGCGCTCCAGCATACGACGCAACACAACAAACATCCGAACAAGGCGGGACACCCAGATACAGGGGTGCCGCACACCCCTATGTTTCACCGATGAGGTGCTGGACCATGAATTTCCAGAGGGATTCAAACCCGTAAACATAGAGGCATACGACGGAACAACAGACCCTGGGGTCTGGATTGAGGACTATATCCTCCATATCCATATGGCTCGAGGAGATGATCTTCACGCCATTAAGTATTTACCCCTCAAACTCAAAGGGCCAGCTCGGCACTGGCTGAAAAGCCTCCCCGAAAGCTCCATTGGAAGCTGGGAAGAGCTCGAAGACGCATTTTGGGCAAATTTTCAAGGGACTTATGTCCGACCTCCGGACGCGGACAATCTGAGTCATATAACTCAACAGCCCAGAGAGTCAGCCTAAAAGCTTTGGAACATGTTTCTTACTAAAAAGAACCAAATAGTCGATTGTACGGACGCCGAAGCCTTGGCAGCTTTTAAGCATAGCATCCGCGACGAATGGCTTGCCAGACACCTCGGCCAAGAAAAGCCGAGAACAATGGCAGCATTAACAAGCCTCATGAGCCGCTTTTGCACACGTGAGGATAGCTGGCTAACCAGATGCAGCACCAGCGACTCCAGTACATCCGAAGTTAGAGATGGAAATGGGAAATCACGACACAACAAAAATAATAAGCGCCGGAATAAAGAAGACAGCCCGAAGAGCACGGCGGTAAACGCCGGATTCAGAAGTTCTCAGCCAGGTCAGCAAAAGCCGCCCTCTAAAGGCGCTAGAGATGAACTGTCCAGCCTAAACAAAATTCTGGACCAAATATGTCAGATCCATAGCACCCCTGATAAACATGCAAATCATACCCACAGAGAATGTTGGGTCTTCAAGCAGTCCGGCAAGCTCAACGCGGTACACAAGGGGGAGGATACACCAAGCGAAGACAAGGATGAGCCTCTCAAGCAAGACACTGGAGAACAAAATAAATTTCCACCAGAAGTCAAAACAGTGAACGTGTTACACGTGATAAAGGGGAGAAACAAAGCAGCACTCCCAAAGAAATATGCCCAAGGGCCTATCACCGCGGAGTCCTGCCACTGGTCATCTCAACCGATCACTTTCGACCATCGGGATTACTCAGCAAGTATCCGGCGTATAGGATGGGCTGCCTTGGTATTAGACCCAATAATTGACGGATACCATTTCACACGAGTCCTGATGGACGGTGGCAGCAGTTTAAACCTGATATATCAGGACACAGTCCGCAAAATGGGGATAGACCCAACGAAAATTTGCCACAGCAATACTACCTTTAAAGGAGTAACGCCAGGCCCAGGGGCTCATTGCACGGGCTCCCTGCTACTAGAGGTTATATTCGGCTTCCCCGATAACTTCCGTAGCGAAAATTTAACCTTCCACATTGCTCCGTTCCAAAGTGGCTATCAAGCACTACTTGGACGCGAAGCTTTCGCTCGCTTTAATGCAATACCGCATTACGCTTCCCTCACGCTTAAGATGCCCGGTCCACATGGCATCATTACAGTAAATGGAAATATTGAGCGATCCCGGCGCGCCGAAGAGAGTGCGGCTGCCTCGCCAGCTGCACACTAAAACGGCCTCACCAACTAAAGCATTTGACAGGTCGTCAAGACCACGGACACGGTTAGACGAGTCCGACGTAGCCATATGTAATTCATACAGGTTTGATGGCCACACCCATATTACAAAAATAAGGGGCTCAACGCGCGCAGACAAGTGGCAATTTTTACTCATCTTGAATTATACATGGTTTCTTTGAACCTACCTTTTTGCACGACAACTTTTCACTTAAGTTCCTCTCTTTTACAGATGACCATCGTGCTACACCGTCCAGGATACGGCACAATGGAGACACAGGCGCAGACGTGCAGCAGGGACCCGTTCCAAGGATTCTTTTTAGATTAAGACCCTGCGTAAACATTTGTTACTGTCTCTTGTTGATACACATCCCTTGGATTCTTAGTACTATTGAGAAGGATGCTGGCATCTTGGCATGTGTCCACGTCAGAATAATGCACGTACCTGGACACCAGGGGCTTCTTACAAAGGGCACTGTTTAGGCCCGGTTTATACCATAAAGACCGAATACCTTAGGGAGTGTTCGGCATCGCGAGTTTGGACTTATATGCATCAGCTCTGAATCATATCTTTGGTCAAATGTTGGGTTTGCCCGGCTCCTGTGTTTTGCTGCCTTACGTTGCGCTCTATCGGCTAAGGCGGCACCAGGAGAACTACTGCGATTGTGCCCCGGGTCATCCGGACGACCACCTCAGTAGACAAAGCAAAAAACTGACTGTCATGATATAGCATGAGACTGGTCAACCACTCGATGACCTATCGGAATGTTAGAATTCCTCCGCCTTAACGAAGGGCCGTTTCCTGGCTAGGCATGTACGCACCCCGAATTCGGGAGAGTGTGGAGCCACCAGGGGCTATATAGTAGCCCCACCGTCAAACTCCTATGGCTAAGTGAAAGTGTTAAAGCATTATAGTCCGGTTACCTCGTTCACTGCGCTATCACCTTCTTAATAGGACCAAGACGTTGGATTAAGTGTGAACACGCGTCTTCTGCGAACACCTCCGCATTATATGCGTGGGGGTTGAAGCCGACGACTGCAATCTTTCAGGTTATATACAAATATACATAAACGGCCGCACAGGAGGCATCATATTACTTCCAGGAAAAAGTATAAATATAGCCTTAATAAATTTCATAAATACATTGTGTCTACTATGGGAATACATGTCACTCAAACATAATATTCTTCGAGCACTGGGCCTCTATCAAACGAGCACCCTCGAGAACTTCTTTGAAATAGTGCTCGGCAGCCACTTGGCCTATGGCCGAACCCTGCGCCGCAACAGTGGTATCATCCATCTCCGCGCAGTATGCTTTGACACGTGCAAGGGCCATCCGCGAGCCCTCTATACATGCCGACCTCTTCATCGCATTGGTGCGCGGCACCGCTCCAAGGAACTGCTGCACTAAGCTGAAATAGCTGTTTGACTTCGGATTTTCCGGCCACAGATGATCTACGACGAACCTCATGGCGAGTCCGGACAACCTATTGAGTTTGGCCCATTCGGCTAGCTGACCAGTCAATGGAAGCGGACGCTCTGGAACATTAAACTGCGACCAGAATAGCTTGTCCACTTCATGATCTGTTTGATCTCGGAAGTATTCGGCCGCATCGACAACGCTCGCCGCCAAGTCCATATATGCGTTTGCCGAACTCCACAGCCGATCCAGAGGAGCATACCGCGGATCTCCGAACTTCCTCCGCAGCATAAAGGGCTTCCCAGCCGCAATAACCCCGGCTTCATGCAACTCCTCCTTCTTCGCTCTCATAGCAGAATGGGTGTCTTTGGTCGCCATCGTGGACCTATCAAGGTCCATCGCCTTCGCTCGGTTTTCCTCTTCAAGGAACTGGCAACGGTCGGCAGTGTCTTTTACTGTTACAGCCATCTTGGCCATTTTCTCTTGCCACATAAAGGCGGTTTGGTTATTACCTGGCTAGCCACCGGAGCTTCCACCACCTGCACATAAAGGCGGTTTGGTTATTACCTGGGACTACGATCCTCTATTCGCCGCTGTTCTCGATGACAACCAGAGTCTCAGGGGCTACTATCTACACAGGGCACACCTAAAATTGTGCGGTACTATCAAAAAGTATATGATTTCACGTACCTCAAAGCCCGTCAGTAGACTCATAAAAGCTTCTAGGGTTTAGCCTCTCTGATCTCGAGGTAGATCAACTCTTGTACTACCCATATCATCAATATTAATCAAGTAGGACGTAGGGTTTTACCTCCATCCAGAGGGCACGAACCTGGGTAAAACATCGTGTCCCCTGCCTCCTGTTACCATCCGCCTTAGACGCACAGTTCGGGACCCCCTACCCAAGATCCGCCGGTTTTGACACCGACATTGGTGCTTTCATTGAGAGTTCCTCTGTGTCATCGCTGTTAGGCTTGATGGATCCTTCGATCATCGTTAGTTATGCAGTCCAGGGTGAGACTTTTCTCCCTGGACAGATTTTTGTATTCGGCGGCTTCGCACAGCGGGCCAACTCGCTTGGCCATCTGGAGCAGATCGAAAGTTACGCCCCTGGCCACCAGGTCAGGTTTGGAAGCTTAAACTACATGGCCGATATTCGCGGAGACTTGATCTTCGACGGATTTGAGCCTCTGCCTTGTGTGTCACACGGTCACGATGAGTACGATTTAGCTCTACCATCAGACAACGTCCGGGAGATCGCACCGGCAGCCGCTCCGACCCTTAATTCAGAGCCAGATGCGCCTCCCATGGACGCGTGGATAGACCCTGCCACAGAGGCCGCATCCCCAACGGTGATCGAGCCGAATATCGATCTTACCCTTCACGAGAGCCGTTATGTCAAACTGCCGGATACTTCTCCGGCCACGGACTCAGAACCACCTGAGCCCGTTCCTATCGAATCCGGTTGGGCGCCGATCATGGAGTTTGCCTCCGCGGATATCTTTCAGCACTCGCCCCTCGGCGACATACTGAACTCATTAAAGTCTCCCTGCTTGTCAGGAGAGTCCTGGCCAAACTATGTCCGGTAGGATTGGGATGCGGATGACGAAGAAATTCGCCGCCCACCCACTAGCCACTTAGTAGCCACTGTCGATGACTTAACCGACATGCTCGACTCCGACTCCGAAGACATCGACGGTATGGACGACGATGCAGGAGACGAACAGGAACCACTGCCCACAGGGCACTGGACGCCCACTTCATCACATGACGTATACATGGTGGACACACCAAAAGACGACGACGAGGAGGAACGGAAGGACGCAACAAAGGGTTGTCCCCTCGAGAAGCAGTCAAAGCGGCGGCGTAAGCGCCACTCCGAATCACGCCTCGGCAGAAACAACGATCATATAGACCCAGTGTTAGAGCAGGGTAAACCATCGTCGGACCACGGCAACACGGAGAATCAAACCGAGCAACCCTACTCTGTCAAAGATAATAGTCCGGACGACATCACACCAGACAGACACCCGGAGCAACATAATGCCCGTCAAAGGCTTGTTGCCACCGCGAGGAGTCTAAAAAAGCAGAAGCAAAGCCTCAAGGCTATGCAAGACACACTCCGGATCAGATGGAGTAAAGTACTCAACTCAGCAGCGAAGTACGGCGGTAATCGCCACACCAAGAGCTACCCGAAGCAGAAGTTGCTACCTGAATTCGATGAGGAGGCCTTAGATCCCCCGCAACCAAAAATTAAAACGACCATCTGGCCGGATAGACGACCTCACGGCCAACATAGAGCGGCAAACAACGCCGCACATAGGCCAATACGCGATCCACGTGAGGGCTCGCATCAAAAGGATGGCGCAACCAGATCCATCTATGGACCACGCAAGCGCGCTCCAGCATGCGATGCAACACAACAAACATCTGAACAACGCGGTACACCCAGATACAGGGGTGCCGCACACCCCTATGTTTCACCGATGAGGTGCTGGACCATGAATTTCCAGAGGGATTCAAACCCGTAAACATAGAGGCATACGACGGAACAACAGACCCTGTGGTCGGGATTGAGGACTATATCCTCCATATCCATATGGCTCGTGGAGATGATCTTCACGCCATTAAGTATTTACCCCTCAAACTCAAAGGGCCAGCTCGGCACTGGCTTAAAAGCCTCCCCGAAAGCTCCATTGGAAGCTGGGAAGAGCTCGAAGACGCGTTTTGGGCAAATTTTCAAGGGACTTATGTCCGACCTCCGGACGCGGACGATTTGAGTCATATAACTCAATAGCCCAGAGAGTCAGCCTAAAAGCTTTGGAACAGGTTTCTTACTAAAAAGAACCAAATAGTCGACTGTACGGGCGCTGAAGCCTTGGCAGCTTTTAAGCATAGCATCCGCGACGAATGGCTTGCCAGACACCTCGGCCAAGAAAAGCCAAGAACAATGGCAGCATTAACAAGCCTCATGATCCGCTTTTGCACGGTTGAGGATAGCTGGCTAGCCAGATGCTGCACCAGCGACCCCAGTACATCCGAAGTTAGAGATGGAAACTGAAAATCACGGCGCAGCAAAAATAATAAGCGCCGGAATAAAGAAGACAGCCCGAAGAGCACGGCGGTAAGCGCCGGATTCAGAAGTTCTCGGCCAGGTCAGCAAAAGCCGCCCTCTAAAGGCGCTAGAGATGAACTGTCTAGCCTAAAAAAAATTTTGCACCAAATATGTCAGATCCATAGCACCCCCAATAAACCTGCAAATCATACCCACAGAGAATGTTGGGTCTTCAAGCAGTCCGGCAAGCTCAACGCCGTACACAAGGGGGAGGATACACCAAGCGAAGACAAGGATGAGACTCTCAAGCAAGAAACTGGGGAACAAAAGAAATTTCCACCAGAAGTCAAAACAGTGATAGTGTTACACGTGATAAAGGGGAGAAACAAAGCAGCGCTCCCAGAGAAATATGCCCAAGGGCCTATCACCGCGGAGTCCTGCCACTGGTCGTCTCAACCAATCACTTTCGACCATCGGGATTACTCAGCAAGTATCCGGCGTTCAGGATGGGCTGTCTTGGTATTAGACCCAATAATTGACGAATACCATTTAACACGAGTCCTGATGGACGGTGGCAGCAGTCTAAACCTGATATATCAGGACAAAATCTGCAAAATGGGGATAGACCCAACAAAAATTTGCCACAACAATACTACCTTAAAAGGAGTAACGCCAGGCCCAGGGGCTCATTGTACGGGCTCCCTACTACTAGAGGTCATATTCGGCTTCCCCGATAACTTTCGTAGCGAAAATTTAACCTTCCACATTGCTCCGTTCCAAAGTGGTTATCAAGCACTACTTGGATGCGAAGCTTTCGCTTGCTTTAATGCAATACCGCATTACGCTTCCCTCACGCTTAAGATGCCCGGTCCATGTGGCATCATTACAGTAAATGGAAATATTGAGCGATCCCGGCGCGCCGAAGAGAGTGCGGCTGCCTCGCCAGCTGCACACTAAAACGGACTCACCAACTAAAGCATTTGACAGGTCGTCAAGACTACGGACACGGTTAGACGAGTCCAACGTAGCTATATGTAATTCATACAGGTTTGATGGCCACACCCCTATTACAAATACAAGGGGCTCAACGCGCGTAGACAAGTGGAAATTTTTACTCATCTTGAATTATACATTGTTTCTTTGAACCTACCTTTTTGCACGACAACTTTTCACTTAAGTTCCTCTCTTTTACAGATGACCATCATGCTACACCTGTCCAGGATACGGCACAACGGAGACACAGGCGCAGACGTGCAGCAGGGACCCATTCCAAGAATTCTTTTTAGATTAAGACCCTGCGAAAACCTTTCTTACTGTCTCTTGTTGATACACATCCCTTGGATTCTCAGTACTATTGAGAAGGATGCTGGCGTCTTGGCATGTGGCCACGTCAGAATAATGCACGTACCTAGACACCAGGGGCTTCTTACAAAGGGCACTGTTTAGGCCCGGTTTATACCATAAAGACCAAATACCTTAGGGAGTGTTCGGCATCACGAGTTTGGCCTTATATGCATCAGCTCCGAGTCATGTCTTTGGTCAAATGTTGGGTTTGCCTGGTGTCGTGGTTCTAAGCCTGACAGTAGAGTGGGGGGTAGGTATGGAGAGGCAAGGTCCTAGCTATGGAGAGGTTGTAAACACAAGGGATGTACGAGTTCAGGCCCTTCTCGGAAGAAGTAATAGCCCTACGTCTCGGAGCCCGGAGGCGGTCGAGTGGATTATGAGTATATGAGTTACAAGGTGCCGAACCTCTCTACCTGTGGAGGGGGGTGGCTTATATAGAGTGCGCCAGGACCCCAGCCAGCCCACGTAGGAGAGGGTTTAAGGTGAGTTAAGTCTGGGGCGTTACTGGAAACGCCTCACATAAAGTGTCTTTACTATCATAAAGCCTACTTAATTACAGGCCGTTGCAGTGCAGAGTGCCTCTTGACCTCCTGGTGGTCGAGTGAGTCTTCGTGGTCGAGTCCTTCAATGCAGTCGAGTGAGTCCTTCGTTGGTCGACTGGAAGGCGACCTCTTCTAAGGGTGTCCTTGGGTAAGGTACTTAGATCAGGTCCATGACCCTACCCTAGGTACATGACCCCATCATTAGCCCCGAATGGATTGAGGCTTCGAGTGAGGAAGTGGTTGATGTCGTTTCCGATTAACCTTTGCGCTCTGGTCGTGCGTTGTTCTGGACCAAAGAATCTCTTCGTCGACAGTGAGCAACTTGTCTTCAGTCGACTCGATCCATTCTCTTCTTGCGTCGAGTGATCTTTCGGGCTTCGACGATCTCCGAGCGACGGATCGCGGGAAACCCCGTGTCTGACAGACTGATCTGCTGTTCGCGGATTCCGCGGGATGCGAAATTTGGGGACGCGCGCGAAGCGGAGCGGACCGCGGCGTTCGGATGGGACGGGACATAGACGCCTCGATCTCCGCGCTGCTTTCTTCGCCATGTATCCCGTCTGCATAACTGTTCCTGGATATGATTAGATCGACCAGGCCCACCTGTCATCCACTCGGAAGGGACCTTATAAATGCTTCCGGCGAGGATTTCTGTACTGTGCCTCAGCATTCTCTCTCTCTCTCTCTGCTCCCTTCGTCCCCGTCCAGCGCGCTCGCTCTCGCCCCCGCACAACTTCCCCACGCGCATCTCACCGGCAACCATGGCCAAGGAGAAGACGGCGGCGCTGGAACGTGCGAAGAAGGCGTCGGCGTCGGAGAAGGCGAAGGGGAGATCTACCAGCCGCGGCGGGTCTTCGTCCAGATCCCGCCTGCCGAAGGGCTGGGTCCAAGGAGACTGGATCCAGTCGACCATCACAGAAAAAGACCTCCTCGACATGGCCAACGAGGGCTTGATCCCTCATGGAGCTACGAGGCTTCCGGGGAAGGAGTGGCAGCCCCAGCCAGAAGAGGGTGAGTGTGTGCTCTTGGCCACCCATGTTGATCGTGGATTTTCTTTTCCGCCGAGTATTTTCTTCCGTGGCTTCTTGAACTTCTTTGGAGCGCAGCTCCACCACTTTACCCCAAATTCTATCGCCTATCTTGCCGCATTTGTGTCCATGTGTGAGGGTTTCTTGGGCTGTCGACCGCACTGGGGTTTGTTCAAGCATATATTCACGTGTCGCTCTCAGACCGTGAAGAAGGCGAGCCCAGGCGATGAAAGAACCCGAGTCGTCCAAATGTGTGGGGGTCTAGGGATCCAGGTGAGGAATAAGAGCACCTTCCCGCCCATGACCTTTCCCGAGTCAGTCAGAGGCTGGCAATCGACCTGGTTCTACTGCCAGGACCAGTCGACGCCGGGGCAGTCGAGTGGACTCCCTCAGTTTACCATGGACCGAGTGAACAAGCCCTCCTCTCTGAAGTTGATTCCGGAGGAGAAAGCTGACGTGAAGATGTTGATGGAGCGCGTGGTGCAGTTGGTTCGGGAGGGAGTGACGGGCATGGACCTCCTGGAGGTCTTCCTTAGGCGTCGCATCCAGCCCCTTCAGTTCCGGAGCCACTGCATGTGGTTGTACTGTGGGACTGAAGACGAGACTCGAGTCCATCCAGAAGCAGTCGACGATGTCACTCTGGAAAGATGGATGGTAGCCGTTACCGGAAACAAGGATAACTCACGCGGAGCCAGAAGGATTCCTCCACTCGACCACAACAGTGATCCAAACAAGGTACGTTTGCTCTGATCTCCACTGTGTTCTTGTCGCATTCATTTCCGTTTATCCTGCCGACTGGTCGACTGATCCTTGTCTTGATATCTGCTAGGCTCTCACCGAGCTGTACTCGATGCCCAATGGGGCACAAGCTTCGACTGAGGAGGGTGAGGCGAGTGGGGGCGAGAGCCAAGAAGAGGAGGAATGGGACTCGGACGTTGCAGAGGATGATGACGACGATGATGATGATGACGGTGATGAAGATGACGTTGAGGACGAGGAAGAAGAGGAGGAGGAGGTCGTACCACCGCGCTCAGAAAGGCGGTCGAAGCTTGTCCACGACCCTTCGACTGAACGTGGCAAGGGGGTTGCGACCGTTGTTCAGTCGACCAAGCGCCCTCGGACCACCTCTCCGGTGCCGACTGAAAAGGCGCCGAAGCAGCCCAGGGCGGCCTCGTCGAAGCCGATCAAGCTCCTGCCGAAGATGAAGGTGTCCATCCCCACCATATCAGGGTAATCGTGCTGCTTAAGTCTTCTTATTTTGTGTGAACTTTGTCTCTGGTCGACGCTGAAGTTAGTCGACTGATCCTTTGGAGTTGCAGTGCTGCTACTTCTGAAACCTCAGCCCGGGCTGGTGACCACGAGATGGAGGACGCAGCAACTTCGAAACCAGGTATTGTATTCTTAATGCCATTCTTAGTCGACTAACTCGCGATCTCTGATCCTGATTCTTCTCCGTAGCTCCACCCAATACTGTTATTAATCTCCCTGATGATGACGAGGATGAAGAACCACTGAAGCGCAGGAGGAGTAGGAAAGCGTCCGCCAGTAAGGTACCCCAGGATGTGACGGCGCCTGAGATTCTGATTGCAGAGGAAGAGAACACCACTCGACACACGGTGTCCTTCGCAGATCCATTGACGAGTGCTCAGCAGCCCTCCCTCTTCACGACGCACCACGTCCCAGAGGACCAAGCTGGCGCGGCGAAGGAAGCGATACGCCAGGCGGGAATCATGATGGAGCAGTTAAAGACCATCCGGGATGCGAGCCAGGCGGCTTATGATGCCAGTTCTGCCCTTCAAAGCAATGTTCAGGTCAGTCGACCACTGTTTGTTCTGTTGGATATGCTACCAAAAACTTTTCCTTTCCGGAATTTATAGTAGTCACCCACTGGGTGTGTCGATTAAACTCCTGTTAGCGGGGGCACGCTGAGTGCACCCGCTGGGTGTAGTCCCCAAGGCTAAGGTCGACTGCTGGCAGTCGGCCTTAGGCTTTATGATGTCAGTCTTTCTGTCAGTCGACTATGTCGACTGGATTTCACAAACCGGTGGGGGCACGCTGAGTGCACCCACTGGGTGTAGTCCCCGAGACTGTGGTCGACTGCTTGAAGTTGATTACAGTCTTAAAGAATACATCTCTTTTATTTTTTTTGAGGTCGACTGGTCGACCTTGTCTTCAACAGAATTAGTGGGGGCACGCTGAGTGCACCCACTGGGTGTAGTCCCCGAGAATACGGTCGAATGCTTGTATTCGGCTGTAGTCTTAGAAACGTGTGTTTTTTCCTTTTTCACTCGGAAGTGAATTATATTTGACATTTAGTCGATTGGTTCTTCGCAGAACTCTTGTGATCTTGTGGCTCGCTACTCTGAGCTGGAAAACATGCACACTCAACTCGAGCTGAGCTTGAAGCTGGTTCAGGAGAAGCTGACGAAGGCAAAGGAGGAGACCGAAGGTATGTTTGGTGAGATCCTGACGACTGTTTTTCCCCTTGCTTGTTTCAAAATCTGATCTTGCTGTAACTTGCAGGTAAGGTAAGGGAGGCCCAACAGAAGAAAGACCTCGAACTAGCTGAGAAGATCAAGCTTGCTGACGAGAAGTTAGCTTCAGTCACCAAGCTTGAACAAGACAATACCAATCTGAAAGCTGCTCTTGGGATCGCCAACAAGGAGGTCAGTCGACTAAAAACTGATAAAGCTGCCCTGACCGACCAAGTCAGTAAGTTGACTGGGAAGAAAAATGATCTGGAGGCCTTCCTGAGTGGTCTTGCCAAGAAGCTGTTTCTTATGCTTGAAGGTAAACCTCTATGCTCGGCAAACATTTCCAATTGTGGTTTTTCCATTCGACCATCCCCTTGACTTAGTGATCATCCTTGCAGAATTTTGTCAAAACTTTGAAGAAGAAACTAGCCGGCTGGAGCCAAACCTCGACCCTGTCAATTCTCCGGTGAACGACGAAGTTGCCATGGATGTTTTCCGACTGGAGTCTCGTGTTGCAGCTGTCGTGGACTATCTCGCAAGGCTGAAGGCTGTCACATCTCGCATCGACTCGACGCTCTGGCCTGAGGAGACACTTCAGAATGACCTTGAGTCGCTGATGGCCCGCTTGAACTCGATCCCTGGTCGAGTGCAGGAATGGAAGAAGTCTTCGGCTCGGTGTGGTGCAGATGCTGCTCTGTGTCTGGCCCGAGTCCACTGTAAAGATGCGCGAGAAGAGAAGCTGGCGGCCCTTCGGGTGGCCAACACCAAGAAACACGACTTCAGGTCCTTTATGGAAACTTTCCTTGCAGCTGCCACTCGGATCGCCGACAGAATTGACCTTGATGAATTTGTTGCACCTTCCAGCCCTCCACAGGAGGGGTAAAAAACTTCTTCTGGCTCGATGCTTTAAATTTGCCTCGGTATGCCGAGTGGAATTGTAACCGATAAACCTTAACAGGCTTAACGCCTGAGCACTCTCGGTTCCTTTAGATATCGATTCAAACTTGAATTTGGTGCTCGAATACGATTGCCATTGGCTCGAAATGTCTTTTGCAGGTTCAAAGCAAGGCGCCTTTACTGCAATCGACTTATTCTTTAGTCCACTTAGGCGAGCACTGGGCTGTGGCTAAGCCCCCGAGTGGAAGCCCGGCTTACCACTCGGTAGGATTTCTATAACTTAGGCGAGCACTGGGCTGCAGCTAAGCCCCCGAGTGAGAGGTTTACTCTTCACTCGGTAGGATTTTGATAACTTAGGCTAGCACTGGGCTGCAGCTAAGCCTCCGAGTGAGAGGTTTGCTCTTCACTCGGTAGGATTTTTATGACTTAGGCGAGTGCTTTGACTGCAGCTAAGCCTCCGAGTGAGAGGGTCGCTCTTCACTCGGTAGGATTTTTGTAACTTAGGCGAGCACAGGG
>NC_057806.1:712043466-712185191 GCF_018294505.1 Triticum aestivum
GAGGGTCGTTAAGGGGTCAAGGGTCGAGGGTTTCAGGGTCGAGGGTTCGAGGGTTCTATAGGGTCGAGGGTCGAGGGTTCCAGCAGGGTCGTCTAGGGGTCGAGGGTTCCAGGGTCGTCGAGGGTTCGAGGGGTCGAGGATCGCCGAGGGGTCGAGAGAGGTTTCCTAGTGTCAAAGTATTGAAGAAATCCATGCCTTCATCATTAGCCGGAAGTAACCAGGGCATGTTGGTATGAAGTTCTGCAAAGTTGTTCTGGAATGGAGTCCCGGATAGAATAATCCGCCTTTTGGTACGAATTCAGCAAAGGCCTTCCAAATAGCGATATTCGGAAGGCTCTTGCTGAACTTTGTACCAAAAAGCGAATTATCCTATCTGGGACTCCGTTCCAGAACAACTTTGAAGAGCTTCGTACCATCATGCACATGTTACTTTCGCCTAATGATGAAGACATGGTTTTGTTGAATCCTTTGACACTAGACAACCTCCCGACCCCTCGGTGATCCTCTCGAACATGAGAGGAAGAAGAGGGTCGTCTAGGGGTCGAGGGTTCCAGGGTCGTCGAGGGTTCGAGGGGTCGAGGATCGCCGAGGGGTCAAGAGAGGTTTCCTAGTGTCAAAGTATTGAAGAAATCCATGTCTTCATCATTAGCCGGAAGTAACCAGGGCATGTTGGTACGAAGTTCTGCAAAGTTGTTCTGGAATGGAGTCCCAGATAGAATAATCTGCCTTTTGGTACGAATTCAGCAAAGGCCTTCCAAATAGCGATATTCGGAAGGCTCTTGCTGAACTTTGTACCAAAATGCGAATTATCCTATCTAGGACTCCGTTCCAGAACAACTTTGAAGAGCTTCGTACCATCATGCACATGTTACTTTCGCCTAATGATGAAGACATGGTTTTGTTGAATCCTTTGACACTAGGCAACCTCCCGACCCCTCGGCAATCCTCTCGAACATGAGAGGAAGAAGAGGATAAAAAAAGAAGAGGAAGAAGAAAAAAGAGAGGAGAAGAAAGAATAGAGGAGTTCTTCTCCTCTATTCTGTCTTCTCCTCTTTTTTTCTTCTTCTTCCTCTTTTTTTTATCGGGAACGGGGGTCGTCGAGGGACATAGATGTAGTGTCGTCGTTGTCGATATATACCCCCTCCCGATAGCTTACTATGATTAGGTAGCTAGTTGTACGTTTGGCACTAATATATCCATCTATCATGTTTGAATAATAATTGCCATGTTGTAAATATTTGTAGAAACTATGGACACCGCCCTAGACGAAGCAACAAAAGAAGCGTTGTTGAGGGACATAATCGCAGAAGGAAGTGATGCCATCTCGTTGTTTCTCAACAAAACCGATGGTCTGGAAGGAGAGGGTGAACAAGCTGGCTACGGTGACCTAATGCCGGTGCAAGAAGAAGAACATGAGGACGGCTCCGGTGACCCAATGCCGGTGCAAGAAGGAGACCGTGATGACGGTTCCGGTGACCGAACCGAGTCCGGCCAGGTATATATATTAGTTAATCCTATGCTGACTAGCTGATTGATGCATTCATTGTTTTGGTATGTACACATATTAATTAAGTCTTTGTTCTTTTTTCTAGCCCTCCGGATCGAGCACAACTTCGGTAAAGAGACGAGGCCCGAAGAAAAAGTTGAGCTCGGATGAAAAGTTTGAGATCATAGCAATCGCGCCCGACGGCCAACCTATTATACCCCTCCGGACAAAGAGCGCATTTGTTGCTCAGTGCGGGGTTCTGGTTAGGGACAAGATCCCGATAAGCATCCAGCAATGGTTTAAGCCGGCTACAGAAGACCCTGAGGTGTCTTATGTCAATGATATGCAGAAAAATGATCTTTGGACTGAGCTGAAGTCAAATTTCACCCTACCGCCAGAGGATAATCCAAAGAACCCAGTTAAAGAGAAATTAATCAAGTCTTTTGCTCTGAAGAGGATGGCAGAACTATTCAGGAGGTGGAAGAAAGAGCTGAATAAGTTTGTCGAAAATAATGAGACACCATAATTCAAGGGCAGATATGAGAAGATCAGAGATCACTGGCCCGCATTTGTGGCCCACAAGACATCGGAAAAGAGTAAGAAGATGTCGGCGACAAACAAGCAAAATCCTGCGAAGAAGAAGCTTCACCATCGCACGGGGTCAGGTGGCTACCTCGTAGCCCGGCCTAAGTGGTCCAAGACTGAGAATGATCTGGTTCATAAAGGGATCGAACCAGAGACAATTAACTGGCCAGACCATTGCCGGACTTGGTTCTTCGGGGCTGGCGGAACCTTGGACCCTGTAACAGGGAAGTGCATTTGGACGAACGATCAAATGGACATACCAGTCAGTAAGCTTAAGCAGTATATCGAAGCAGCACAGGAAGGGACGTTCTTTCCAGACAGAGAGAACGACGAGCTCACATGGCCCTCGGGAATCCTGACCACCCTGGACGGACACGAGGCACGCCAGGCTCCATTCCGTGGAAGGTTGTGTTTCCAGACACAGGCGGTTACAAATCCCATGAGAGGAGGAAAAAATGCAGAAGACCCAAATGCAGGCGCTGCAAGCAAGGGTAGACGCGATAGAGGAACGAGAAATAAATCATAGCAAACGTACTGCTGAAGCCTCCCCCGAAGCTACCCCGCCATCTCAGCGCAGAAGCAGCGTGGCTTCCACCGAGCTACTTCAGCCGGAGCATGCCTTGACGGCTCCTGCCAGCAATCCCGTGGATGCTATAACAGAGTCTCAAAATTGCCACCTTATGACGCAATGGATGAATTTGAAGGTCAAGGCGGCTGTTGGCTCTGTTTATCCTACTGAACCCAGCGCAACTTTTCACTGCCGGCCGATTCCAGAAGGATATGCTAGGGTGATGGTGGATGAGATAACGGAGGGATTTGAGGACCTCCAGCTTGACCACCCTACCAGTGAAGGGGAGACTCGGCTGGGGTCTGCTCTGAAGACTCCATGCCTATGGCGGAAGGAGCTCATCAACCTTCCAAACTGGACGCCTCCGCCTCCTCCTCCTCCGGCAAGTTAGGGCACTGCACCTCCACCGCCTCCTCCTCCAGCGAGTGACGATCAGGGCCCTCGGCCGGCTCCTTCTCCGGAGCATGGCGGCACTCCGCCTCCTTCTCCGCCTGCGCCGACGCGCCCGAGCAGCCAGCATCCTCCTTCTCCGCCTCGTCAGCAAGGGCGGAAGAGACCTGCCGCCGCTCCAGCTACTCCGGCACGTCGTAGTCCTTCTCCTCCGCCTCTTAAGCAAGTAAAGAAGACAACCGCTCCGTCTGCTCGGTCGGCGTCTAGCAGTACAACCAGAGGCGGGAGGACATACAGATTCGGTCCTTCTCTGAAGACTCCAGAGAAGTTACCATACGAGAGGACCCCGGAGGATAACGCGAAGATCACGCGAACCGAAGTGGATGACTGGTTTCAAGGGTTGAAAGCTAAGAGACATCTAGCTCCGGAGGAGAAGGTAGATCCGGTGAAAGTGAAGCGCACTCTGGCTGCCCTGGCAAAACCACCCAAGTCTCCGCCGAAAGGCAACTATGAGCGCATTATTGCAAAGACATGGGCCGAAGCGGAGCGGTCGGGAAGTACAGTCAGTGATCAAAGGCTGAAAGAACGACGAGCAGCTGGGAAACAAATTGCCCAGCTTGGCGAACAAGCGAAGCAATCGTGCCCCCCGCTCAAGGTGCCTAGCGACATCGTCGATCCGAGCATGGTGCCCGGTTATTGCAATGTTGACGATTACCTGCCCGACGATGTACATTATGATCCCATGGAGGTGCAGATACACAGATACGAGTACGGGAAGCCTCTTGTCAAAGATGAAGAATCTTTAACAACGATGATGCGAAGATTACATGATTGGTACATGAAAATCTGCAGAGAGTCTGAGGGGAGGAGTACTTTGTATGCGAGAGTTAAACCGGAGCATGACCTCGTTGGAATTGAACTATTGCCTATTCCATTTGAGGAGTTCTATCAGTTTTTCAATCAATTGGCCCTCGATAAAATAACGGTCGCCTGCTACTGTCTGTAAGTAGTACTACTTCTGTCATTAAGTTTCTCTATATAGCTTAGCTCTTTCATTGAATGTATTTATAATCATCCTCACTATATTATGCAGATTGAAGATCGCCGAATTGAAGAAAAGACAAGTCGGTGATATTGGGTTCATTAACACATATCTCATAGATGCAACTCAGGTTAAATTTCATGCCGCAGCTACCGAGGCCAACTTGCTACGATCGTTCGTAATAAATCAAAACAAAGATATAATACTATTTCCTTACAACTTCAAGTGAGTGTTACTGTCTTGTGCGTATTCGGTTTCCCTTATATATTAGTCGAGGTTATAGTAATGTAATTGATGAGTTATGCATGCATGTGCAGTTTCCACTATATTCTCCTAGAGATTAAGCTTGAGCAGGGACTAGTAACCGTCTTAGACTCAAGACGAAAAGATCCCCAGGACTATGCAGACATGACTCAAATACTCGAGAAGTAAGTTAAATCGATCATTATCCACCATATCAGCAACTTTGTTCATTTCCTGATATATCAAGTAATTGTTTTCTTTGTCCGGCAGGGTTTGGAGAAAATTCCCCAGAAAAGCTCCGGGACTGCCGAAGGAGCTGCAATTTAGACACCCGAAAGTAAGTACTATAGTAGCATTTTAAGCGCATCTACTAGTGATTCAAGCGCTAGTTTCATCAATACCATTTGGCATTCTTGCTTATCAGTTTGATTAACCTCTATTTCTTGTAAAGTGGTTGTGGCAGGAACAAGGGAATGATTTCTGTGGATACTATGTTTGCGAGTCCATCCGCCACACGACCTGTGAGCGGGGCGGGTACTCTGACGAACAATATGAAGTACGTAAATAACAACATTCACAATTTTATTTTATTACCATCATTTGTGTTGAGTTTCATTCATTCATATATATATATATATGTATTGACCCCCTTCTTCAAATTAGATGTTTTGGAAGCGGGATGAACTCCTAGCACCAGCTCGCATGCGAGCAATTCAAGAGGAATTGGCGGCATTCTTTCTTGACCACGTGATCCCTGAAGACGGAGAATTCTATGTGGACCCTGAGTCCGTATGATTATATTTGTAAGAGATAATTATTGTATATATGTAGCCGGTAGTGTCAGATAGATATACGAGAACTTGTTGTTTGACCAATCTCTCGGGGAAGGAGAGGTGGTCGATATCACTTCTCTCTGTATGCATATATGTTCATGACGATCTTCTGTTCCTTCGTTTGCTTACTAGCTAGCCAGCGTGTCTAGTCCTCTCTATACGTATGTATAGTACGTAGCGTCGACCAAGCACGGACATAAGAGAGGACACTTCTCTCTATTAATTATAGATAGCTAACACAATATATGAAACACCTAAATTAACCCCCCAAAACCCCCAACCCCCCCTCCCCCCCTTCAAAAAAAACAAAAACCCCAGCCACAGAAATGCTGACGCGTGGATGCCTATTGGTCCTGGTTGGTGCCACCAACCGGGACCAAAGGGTCTCCTGCCTGGGCTCTGCGCACTGCCCACGTGGAGGCCCATCAGTCCCGGTTCTGGATTGAACCGGGACTAAAGGGTCAGGGCATTAGTACCGACACTTTAGTCCCGGTTCAGGAACCGGGACTAAAGGCCCTTACGAACTGGGACTATAGGCCCTTTTTCTACCAGTGGAGGACGCCATGTTAGCCCAAAGGAAGGGAACGTATTGGAGCACTCCATGTTTACAATATGCCATGATGCCAACTTTATTTCATGATCTCCCATGAGAAAATCAATAATTCATTCACAATGGTTTTTAATTTGTCCAACATTTATAATCCTTCTGCAATTTCGAAGCGAAAAGAAACATCACCTCCATGCATGCTCTACCCCCTAGCCACACATCGAAAGGAGGGGGCACATGATGCATTACACTTTGTTTGTCTTATGGTGGACCTAGTTGACACACCAAGCCTAGTTGGATCATTGGCCTACACCGGATTCCATTTCATATGAAAGCTCGGGCACATCAACTCCTCCCATCTAGAACCTTCGAACTACACTGTCCACTTTGTGAAGCAAGTACAACATGAAATTTGTGAAATTCCCCCAAGATTTTGAAGTGCATCTCATGACAAAATCAAGCAAGCATGCAAAAATTCTATTCAGTTTACACAAAACTTTGCATGTACGGTACTTTTTCGGCCGAAAATACTCGAAAACTGGCCACACGTGAATCATATTGCAAACTTTACAAAACAATGGTTCAAACATGGCATGGAGGCCTAACATGGCCTTCAATACTCACCCCAAAAAGTTGTGTCGATTTCATACAGGTCAGGATAGTACTATAGCATCTGCTCTCAAAGGGCGCCAGGCTCGGCCGGAAGGGCTTGTGTCGGAAAACCTCCATGTTCACACCATATTCATATTTTGTCAAGTATGAAGATGGCCTCCCATGAACAAATGAAGCATGCATGCACAATGGTTGTAAGTTTCCACTAGATTTTCCATTTTCTTCCATTTTTTGGTCATAAATGCTCGACAAGTGTCCGCAGTTGCCAAAACTTACAAATTTTGCTAAAACTCATTTTAATGTTGTCCTGGAAGCCTGTAATGTAACATTTTCCATTGCATGTCATAACTTGGGTTCATTCCACATGAAGCATGATCTACTTGGTTTGTACATTCAACAGTGTAGCACGAAGGTTCTCGACGGAGGCAGTGCATGTACCGCATCGACTCCATGGATGGATGATACGTCTCCAACGTATCTATAATTTTTGATTGCTCCATGCTATATTATCTACTGTTTTGGACTATATTGGGCTTTATTATTCACTTTTATATTACTTTTGGGACTAAACTATTAACCGGAGGCCCAGCCCAGAATTGTTGTTTTTTGCCTATTTTAGTGTTTCGAAGAAACGGAATATCAAACGGAGTCCAAACAAAATGAAACCTTTGGGTGCATGATTTTCTCACCGAATATGATCCAGGAGACTTGAACCCTACGCCACGGAAGCCAGGAGGCAGTCACGAGGGTGGAGGGCGCCCCCCTAGGGCGCGCCCCCCTACCTCGTGAGCCCCCCGAAGCTCCACCGACGTACTTCTTCCTCCTATATATACCTACGTACCCCCGAACGATCAGATATGGAGCCAAAAACCTAATTCCACCACCGCAACTTTCTGTATCCATGAGATCCCATCTTGGGGCCTATTCCAGAGCATCGTCGGAAGGGGAATCCACCACGGAGGGCTTCTACATCATCATCATAGCCTCTTCAATGAAGTGTGAGTAGTTTACCTCAGACCTTCGGGTCCATAGTTAGTAGCTAGATGGCTTCTTCTCTCTTTTTGGATCTCAATACAATGTTCTCCCCCGCTCTCGTGGAGATCTATTCGATGTAATCTTCTTTTTGCGGTGTGTTTGTTGAGATCGATGAATTGTGGGTTTATAATTAAGATTATCTATGAGCAATATTTGAATCTTCTCTGAATTCTTTTATGTATGATTGGTTATCGATACGTCTCCAACGTATCTATAATTTTTGATTTCTCCATGCTATATTATCTACTGTTTTGGACTATATTGGGCTTTATTTTCCACTTCTATATTATTTTTGGGACTAACCTATTAACCGGAGGCCCAGCCCAAAATTGATGTTTTTTTGCCTATTTCAGTGTTTCAAAGAAACGAAATATCAAACGGAGTCCAAACGGAATGAAACCTTCGGGAACGTGATTTTCTCACCGAACACGATCCAGGAGACTTTGACCCTACTCCAAGAAGTAACAGAGGCGGTCACGAGGGTGGGGACGCGCCCCCCTCCCTAGGGCGCGCCCCCTGCCTCATGGGCCCCCTGTTGCTCCACCGACGTGATCCTTCCTCCTATATGTACCTACGTACCCCCAAACGATCAGATACGGAGCCAAAAACCTAATTGCACCACCGCAACTTTCTGTATCCACGAGATCCCATCTTGCGGCCTATTCTGGAGCTCCGCCGGAGAGGGCCGTCATCACAGAGGGCTTCTACATCATCAGAGCCCCTCCTATGAAGTGTGAGTAGTTTACCTCAGACCTTCGGGTCCATAGTTTTTAGCTAGATGGCTTCTTCTCTCTTTTTGGATTTCAATACAATGTTCTCCCCCTCTCTCGTGGAGATCTATTCGATGTAATCTTCTTTTTGCGGTGTGTTTGTTGAGACCGATGAATTGTGGGTTTATGATCAAGTCTATCTATGAATAATATTTGAATATTCTCTGAATTCTTTTATGTATGATTGGTTATCTTTGCAAGTCTCTTCGAATTATCAGTTTGGTTTGGCCTACTAGATTGGTTTTTCTTGCAATGGGAGAAGTGCTTAGCTTTGGGTTCGATCTTGCGGTGTCCTTTCCCAGTGACAGAAGGGGCAACAAGGCACGTATTGCATCGTTGCCAACGAGGATAACAAGATGGGGTTTATATCATATTGCATGAATTTATCCCTCTACATCATGTCATCTTGCTTAAGGCATTACTCTATTTTTAACTTAATACTCTAGATGCATGCTGGATAGCGGTCGATGAGTGGAGTAATAGTAGTACATCCAGGCAGGAGTCGGTCTACTTGTCTCGGACGTGATGCCTATATACATGATCATACCTAGATATTCTCATAACTATGCTCAATTCTGTCAATTGCTCAACAGTAATTTGTTCACCCACCGTAGAATACTTATGCTCTTGAGAGAAGCCACTAGTGAAACCTATGGCCCCCGGGTCTATTCTCATCATATCAATCTCCATCACTTTAATCTTGCTTTGCTTTTTACTTTGCCTTTTACTTTTCACTTTGCATCTCTATATCAAAAATACCAAAAATATTATCTATCATCTCTATCAGATCTCACTCTCGTAAGTGACCGTGAAGGGATTGACAACCCCTAATCGCGTTGGTTGCATTAAGCTATTGTTTTTGTGTAGGTACGAGGGACTTGAGCATAGCCTCCTACTGGATTGTACCTTGGTTCTCAAAAACCGAGGGAAATACTTAAGCAACTTTGCTGCATCATCCTCTCCTCTTCGGGGAAAACCAACGCAATGCTCAAGAGGTAGCAAGAAGAATTTCTGGCGCCGTTGCCGGGGAGTCTACGCAAAAAGTCAACATACCAAGTACCCATCACAATCCCTATCTCTCGCATTACATTAGTTGTCATTTGCCTCTCGTTTTCCTCTCCCCCACTTCACCCTTGCCGTTTTATTTTCCCTCTCCTTCTCCTTCTCCTCCTCCTCCTCTCTTTTCTTTTGCCTTTTCTCGCTTGCCTTTCTGTTTGCTCGTGTGTTGGATTGCTTGTTTGTCGCGATGGCTCAAGATACTACCAAATTGTGTGACTTCACCAATACCAACAATAATGATTTCCTTAGCACTCCGATTGCTCCTCTTGCCAATATTGAATCTTTTGAAATAAATATTGCTTGTTGAATCTTGTTATGAAAGATCAATTCGCCGGCCTTCCTAGTGAAGATGCCGCTACTCATCTTAATAGCTTCGTTGATTTATGTGATATGCAAAAGAAGAAAGACATTGATAATGACGTTGTTAAATTGAAGCTATTTCCTTTTTCGCTTATAGATCGTGCTAAAGCTTGGTTTTCGCCTTTGCCTAAAAATAGTATTGATTCTTGGAACAAGTGCATAGATGCTTTTATCTCTAAGTATTTTCCTCCCGCTAAGATCATCTCTCTTAGAAACGACATTATGAATTTTAAGCAACTTGATCATGAACATGTTGCACAAGCTTGGGAGAGAATGAAATTAATGATACGTAATTGCCCTACTCATGGTTTGAATTTGTGGATGATTATACAAAAATTTTATGTCGGATTGCATTTTGCTTCTAGAAATATTTTAGATTCAGCCGCGGGAGGCACTTTAATGGAAATCACTTTAGGAGAAGCTACTAAACTCCTAGATAATATTATGGTTAATTATTCTCAATGGCATACTGAAAGATCTTCTAATAAAAAAGTGCATGCGATGGAAGATATCAATGTTTTGAGTGGAAAGATGGATGAACTTATGAAATTATTTGCTATTAAGAGTGTTTCTTCTGATCCTAATGATATGCCTTTGTCTACTTTGATTGAGAATAACATTGAATCTATGGATGTGAATTTTGTTGGTAGGAATAATTTTGGTAAGAACGTGTATAGAGGGAATTTTAATCCTAGGAGTTATCCTAGTAATCCTTCTAATAATTATGGAAATTCCTACAACAACTCTTATGGAAATTTTAATAAGATGCCCTCTGAATTTGAGAATAGTGTTAAAGAGTTTATGAATTCACAAAAGAATTTTAATGGTTTGCTTGAAGAGAAATTGCTTGAAGTTGATTATTTGGCTAGGAACGTTCATAGAATTTCTCTTGAGGTTGATTCTTTAAAGCTAAGATCTATTCCTCCTAAGCATGATATCAATGAGTCTCTCAAAGCCATGAGAATTTCCATTGATGAGTGCAAGGAAAGAACTGCTAGGATGCGTGCTACGAAAGATGCCTTTATTAAAGCGTGTTCTTCCAATTCCTATGAAAATCAAGATGAAGATCTAAAAGTTATTGATGTGTCCCCTATCAAATCTTTGTTTTTCAATATGAATCTTGATGAAACTGAATATGATCTTCCTTTACCTAGAAGGTGTTCCAAAAAATCGGAGTATTTAGATATTTATGATGAAATTGATGAAAGTGAGATTGAAAGAAATAAAACCCTAGATGTAGCTAAACCCACTATATTGGATTTGAAGGAATTTAATTAGGAAAGTTGCTCTTTAATTGATTGTATTTCCTTGTTGCAATCCGTGCTAAATTCTCCTCATGCTTATAGTCAAAAGAAAGCCTTTACCGAACATATTGTTGATGCCTTGATGCAATCTTATGAAGAAAAACTTGAGTTGAAAGTCTCTATCCCTAGAAAACTCTATGATGAGTGGGAACCAACTATTAATATTAAAATTAAAGATCATGAGTTTTATGCTTTGTGTGATTTGAGTGCTAGTGTCTCCACTATCCCCAAAACTTTGTGTGATTTGCTAGATTTCCGTGACTTTGATGATTGCTCTCTAAACTTGCATCTTGCGGATTCCACTATTAAGAAACCTATGTGAAGAATTAATGATGTTCTTATTGTTGCAAATAGGAATTATGTGCCCATAGATTTTATCGTTCTTGATATAGATTGCAATTCTTCTTGCCCTATTATTCTTGGTAGACCTTTCCTTAGAACAGTTGGTGCGATTATTGATATGAAGGAAGGGAATATTAGATTTCAATTTCCATTTAAAAAGGGCATGGAACACTTCATTATATGGAAATCATGAAGCAGATAGAAAAAGTTTGCACTGTTAAGGTATGAAAGATTCTATAAGAAAGGAGAAAATGTGGTATCAGCTTTGTGCATATGGAGCATTATAATTACACTTAGTAATGGAAAATTCTATATAGTAAGAATGCAATAGAAAATCTTTTTGCTAGAAATGTACTGTTGCATGGACTTGGCATGCATGATTACTGATGTGGCATAGTTTCATGATTGATTTGTGCAAGAGAAGAACTAATCCAGGTTTGTTGTTAATGGCAGGCAGTGGCCGTAAATCGTTACTTCATGCATCAGTACTGACCAGATGCATGACTCGATGATGTGGCCCATTTTTATGCATATCAAAACCAGATAATGGGTTGCCACTATTGAAGAACGAAGCATGGTTTCATGAATAGCAAAACCAGATAATGGGTTCACAATTGAGGAATAGAGCATAGTTGTAACAGGGGTTCTACCGATTTAAGCTCTCACCATTGATAGTCTTGTTGGTACTAGCGAGGCACACATGCATTGGGCGTGAAAGCAACAGTTAATGTCAACTATTTCAGGTCCACTTACATTGCTATGCTACTGTAGCAATGGATTTTTTGTGTGTTTTCTTTAATGAAGTGGTAATGTTTGTGCATATTATGCATTCAGATTCACAAAGTTCAAAGCATTAGCAATTCATTTAGAAGAAAAGAGTTTGTGCCGTTAAAGTATCCAAGATTCTAGAACAATGGAGAAACATAGTGCTATGAGGTTGTTTGTGCATAGGTAGCATTGTGCTTGAGCTTACAAATGGAATATTCTATATAATACGCATGCTTGGAATTATTCTTTTGTAGTAAATAAGATATCGAATGGACAAAAATGCTGGGATTTCCCATCTGTCCACCGTTGGGTTGGCTTCATCCAACAACAAATATTCAAAGTTGTTTCCCGAGTACATGCCACTCTAATCCCATGTTTTCCCTATTCCTGTGTTTTGGAAATCGTACGAATCAAAGAGGTGATACCTAACAAATACACCATTTTCTACAGCAGAACTGATTATGACTATTGTTGCATGCGCAGGGGGATTTTAGGCCTACATGACTACTGTTCCATGCCAAGTTTTAGATTGAAGGGGTTTCATTCCAAATGTACGAAACAACTAGTACTAATCCTAACCCTAAGGGAGAGATCAAGAAACATAACATATCTGGATGAAATCTAATCCGTGCTGCATGCAATTTAGGAAAAAACCGCAAGGGGGAAAACCCCAAAAACAGAGTAGTAGAATAGAACAGAACAGAGTAGTACCTCCGAGAGCTCGTCGTCGACCTCCTCATCGAACTCGACGGCCTCGTCCTGCACTTCCTGGGCGTCGAGGTCGGCCTCCTCGTAGTAGTTGTCGATGAGCTCGTACTACTCGCGCTTCCGCTTGACCCTCTACTCCTCCAGATCCACCGCCACCTCCTCCTCCACCTGCTCCCCGACCGCAGGCTCGACCGCAGCGACGGCGGCTAGAGCAGTCACAGCAGATGGTGCACCGCCTCCCATCGCTGCGACGGCGCCCTCGGCCACGCCAACCGCGGCGGCAATTACAACAGCTGGCTTCTCCACTGCTTCTACCATTGTGTCCTTCTCCACTGCCACGTCTTCACGACCGACCTTCATCTTCCGATGACGAAGGGGAAGGGAGGTGGTTGCTGGCTCGTAGGAGGTAGGGTTCGAGGTGATAGGAGAGGGTTTTTGCTGATTTGGGGAAGAAAAGCAGCAGTGGTGGGGGTGGGGGATACGGGGGTGGGGGAGGCGGCCTTTATTTGGCGTGTGGGGGTGGACGTTTGGAGTTACCGAGGCTAGACGCGTGGCGTCGTGCGCTCGTGCATGCCCCAACCGCTTTCATTTAATTTTTTTTCATGAATTTGTATATCTTTTGACCTGTGGTTTAGCGAGGAAATTGCACAAACCACCTACTTTTGGTGTTACTTTTGCATAGAACACCTACTTTACTGGTTTGTTGCTAAAAAACACATATTGTGGTAATTGGTTGCAGCTAGGTCTAATCCGCCATTTTGGGTGCGTTGACATGATTTCTGACAAGTGAGTCCAGTTTGTAAGTGCACCGCGGGAAAAAAGCATTCCACATCAGCACCCAACTAGAACTGTGCAAAATTTACAAATAGGTACTCCAGAAATAATTCTCATTGTTTCTGGGCCCATAGAAATGAACTATTGACAGTTTTTTTGTTCCCACATAACATCTTGACACACAAGAGCATGCACCAAACTTGTTCTCCTTCGACACACAAACGCTATAACGGTGGACATGTACCAGTAATATTCACACTGCACGTGTCAATACCATCTTGACTAACACGCAACCACATTGGTCTCATTGGACTCACACATGCCATAAGGGGTCCAAATCATTCACCAATTCTTCTAGTCACATTCCACTCCAAGATGCGACAATGAACCGACATGTATCAATCTTGATCTCTTTGCACAAATAATTGGTATAAGGGCCAGATGCACCAATAGATGTCACAATGCACTGACACATGTCACTTGGGACAACATGCACCATGCCCACAAACAAGGAACAAATAAGCCTATAGGATCCACATGCACCGATAAACTACGTCTCGACATGCAACAACTTTTTGTAGTCACATTGCACACACAGTGCATACCAAGACACACCAACGGCCTGTCATGTAGCAATCTTCATGTGTTTTCACTAATCATGGTCTCTTTGGACTCACGGATGCCATAAGGGCCAAATGCACCAATATTGACACGTTGCACTCAAACGTGTCACTTGGGCCTACATGGATAATGGTTTTTGTACTAGCAAGGATCACATAAGCCATTATATAGTGTTGGTACCCTATCTAATAACAACATATATCAACATTGGTCCTAGTTGCAGATTCACATGACCACTTATGCCACACATGGAGCACAGCCTTGGTGCATGGTTTTTTTTGTGTGTCTGTGTCTGGAGAAATGTCTTAAGGAGAGGCAAATTGGTTTGGCCGAACGCACTGCATCAGCCGAACTGGCTAGACCCTTTACCTCACACCCGCATGGCCCTGGTTCGAATCCCCGTGAGGCAGTTGGAAATGCCAATTTTTTCTATGGGTACCGACACGTGGGGCCCCTTGTCATCCACACAAACGCACCACCACATGTACCACATTTGGCTAAGTGCACCTAGTACTCCACGTCATTTTCAACTTCTTCGTCCCCTTCTCGACAAGCACCGCTGCTGCCAGCTCCCGACGACGCCTCTCTTCGCTGCCGGATCTGCGCGGCGGCCGCCAACTCAGACAAGTAGGTGAGATCTCCCCTCATCCCCCTCGCGAATCTTTTACCCTTCCCAAACCGCACGCGTCTTCCTCCCAAGGAGTCGTACGGGTGGATGATGCTGGCTGCAACATCAGCCAAGGAGTCGTACAGTTTTCCGTTGTATGGAACTCTCTAGTTGCGCTGAATGTCGATGTGCTTGTTGGGGTTTATCTCCAAACCAGACAACTTCAGTTTGTCCCTGTCATTTTTAATGCTGAAACCAGCAAAGGTGAACAACTTCTCCTCATATAGGAGCTCTTTGAGGCGCTTTGGCCGGCTAGGGGAGAGACAAGTGATGAATACATGGAGTACTAGTGTTTATTTTTCAAGATTTAATCTTCTGTTTTTTTACGGTTTACAAGTGAATAATACATGGAGTAGATGCTTATACAATATAAGTCATGGATGAATGTAGTTCAGAAACTAGTACACAAAGTTCTGAAATTAAAATCAAGTACACCATGTTATACTAAAATAACACTTCCTTTTTTAGGTACACGTGTCTTATGTGATAAGTTTAAGATTGATAACAATGAAAAACATGTAAAACCATGCCACATTGCTTTTCTTGGACATGTGTAAAAATTTTAAGTTTGAGAAGAATTGAAAAACATGTAAAACCTTGCATCATTTTTATTTTAATTATAAAATAAATTTGAAATATTGCAGTGAAATTGTAGACCATCTCCAACTCAACCATATTCAACAAATTTTGGAAGTTTCGTCACATGCGTGATTTTTTCGGTCATTAGTACAATGTGGACCATTTTCAACATGTATTGCAAGTTTTGTCACGTAAGGCATTTTTCGGGCATATGCGACACGAAGAAACCATTGTTAATACTTAAAAAGCAAGGACAACATTTTCTAGATCTTTTGGGATATCATTGTGATATTATTGAAATCTCACATAACTCAAGCGCCCACCCCTCCCTAAATCCCGCGATTACAGCGCCTCATTCTAACCACCCGGCCGTGCCATCCGTAGCTCCCACGACCACTGCAAGATCAGATCGGAGACGCGGGGCTCACACGGATTACAGGAGTTGCCGGCCACCTCCCACCGCCATGAGGGGTCGGACTTCAGTTTTCTTCTCGCCGCCCCCTCCTCGCGTGAACGCGCCGTTTATGCTTGCTGCCGTCTACAACGCTATAGGGGCACTTATAGTTTGCCACGCACTATCCGCGCCCATCAACTCTGCGCCGCCGTCTCCGAGAGAAGGTATTTCCTAATCGTATCTTTTTTTAATCGTTGTCGGTCGCTCTTTTAGTAGTTGAACCCTCATAGGGTTGGCACAACTTCACGTGGTTAAGCAATTGGATACCCTTGTTAAACTGCGCTTATTGTATGCATGACCAAATAGGTTGTGTGCTTAAACTCATAAGTGGATCATATGTTAAATGATCCACTTAATTTTTTTAATATTAGTTGACTGCTAGTTTTGTTATACATCTTTGAATTATTGTCTTCAGATTAATTGACCCGGTTTGCATCATTGCATACGAGCTAGCAATGTAAGTTTCAGATAAAAGTCTTTGTAACGGAGAAAAGCCTCGTAGAACTCAAACTTAAATTTGACAGCAAGACAATAGCCAAACAAATGTTGAGCCCATTCAAACACAAATAGGTAGCATCAATTGATACATGATCTTGCTCATGCTCTACTTTTAGCATCATTTGATACATGTTCAGTTCTTATCATAAAGTGGATATATGTACTTTTGGCAATCATGAGCATCCTCTACTTACTGCTATAACTAATGCATCCTCAATACAAAAATTGAATTGGCAATACGGTTGTATTGGCAATCATGTGCATGCTTTACTTTTGGCAAGAACTAATGCATAGTTGAGTTATAACTGGTCATAGATATGGCTGGAACATCTTGAGTTACCATCACGGTCATGCAGAGACCCTAAACCATCACCTGATATGTTGATCCCATTCAAACACTAATAGGAAGTAGCAATTGATACATGTTCATGCTCATGGTCTACTTTTAGCATAATTTGATACATGTTCAGTTCTTACCAGAAAGTGGAAACAGGCACTTCTGGGAAACATGAGCATCCTCTAATTATTGCAATAACTAATGCATCCTCAGTACAAAGCTTCAAATGGTAATATGTAGAATTGGCAATCATTTGCGTGCTTTACTTTTGGCAAAAATTAATGCATAGTTCAGTTGTAACTGGTCATAGATATGGCTAGAAAATTCTAAGTTATAAACTGAATATAATCATGCCAAGCTATAACTACCATAGTCATAGTAGTAGAGTTCCTAGCATGCATCACCGTACGATTCTAGAACGGAAGAATAACACAGCAAACATAACATAGACCACCATACGATACTTGAGTTGCTATGGCCTTGTACAATGCAAGGTGATTAGGGGAGGTGTTTAGAGAGATAAACCAGGCTTTTCTTAAGCACCTGTGCTTATTTGTATAGGGTAGACACTTAACTAGGCGTCTGTCCTGTAGAAATAGGCAATGGTGCTTCAGAAAAACTAGGTTTATTTTTCTAAGCACCACCCTTAGCATCTACCGTTGTACAATGCCTAACATGCATCAGCAAAATAGTACTAATAACAACTTAGACCACTTAAGCAGATTAGCAGTAAACACTTAGTTAAACGGCAGACCGCACACCATAAGTTCACACCCACCATAGACCATAGGACATAAGTTCATACACACCATAGACCATAAGTTTTAGAGTCAACCAGTGAATACCGATAACATAAAAGGACACGGCAGTCCTGGGGCAGCAGCAGCAGTCTAGCAGCACATCACTTGTCTCCCTTGTTCAACAGCGGCGCGGCGGGATGTAGTAGGGCTCATTGACTTTGATAATCTTGAGGAAGTGCCCGTAGGCCGCATGTTTACTGGCCTTTTGCTTCCTACTGTAGGAGTTGCCAGTGGTGACGGCATGCTGCATCAAGCCATCTATGCCGCCCTTGATCGCGCTGCCATAGAAGGGCCAGCCAAGCTTTCCATAGAAACGGTACTTGATTTTTTCAGCAATCAGCTGCCTCATGATGTAGAGGCTCTTGCTATGCCTGCTGTCCATGTCATACCCCACATCATCGTCATCCTCCTGTGAATTAGTACACAAAGAAGAACTCAGTTAATATATTCTGCTACATTGCTCTTAATTAGAATGTTTGAAAAGTACAGACGTGTAACATGACAATTATCTATTTTCTTGAAATAAGGGGTATATGCACATACATAATTGACCCAAATAATTTGACATGCATAAATAAGGACGATGGAATTGTTGCATTGATAGTAGTGCATAAGAAGGACATAAATAACACATGAAAGAATTCATGATGTGGCTTGGTTTAATGATACTTGATACTTGTTACAGGTGTAATTCTGTTTGGAATCAGAAAAAAGGCTTGATTATACTCCTCCATGTTAAACACAAGGGGGTTTCTTCTATCTACTGGAATCAAGAAACCATTATCTTTCTGAGAGCAGAAATACTAATTCTCCAACATTGTTAGCCCCTGATAAGTTTTGGAAGGAAATTGATAAAGGAGCTATGGGCTACTATCTTTTCTCACTCGTATCTATGCTTAAGTCTGTCCGAATCATGTTAGCAATTGTCGTATTTTATGAAATCTGGCAAATATATAAACAAAATTGCATTCCTAAATGGATTTATTAAAGAAGAGTTGTATATGATGCAACCAGAAGGTTTTGTCAATCCCAAAGGTGCTAACAAAATATGCAAGCTCCAGCGATCCATCTATGGACTGGTGCAAGCATCTCGGAGTTGGAATATACACTTTGATAAGTTGATCAAAGCATATAGTTTTATACACACTTGTGGTGAAGCCTTTATTTCCAAAAAGGTGAGTGGGAGCACTACAATATTTCTGATAAGTATATGTTAATGACATATTGTTGATCGAAAATAATGTAGAATTATTCTGCAAAGCATAAAGGAGTGTTTGAAAGGAGTTTTTCAAAGAAAGACCTCGGTGAAACTGCTTACAAATTGAGCATCAAGATCTATAGAGATAGATCAAGACGCTTGATAAGTCTTTTCAATGAGTACATACCTTGACAAGGTTTTGAAGTAGTTCAAAATGGAACAGTCAAAGAAAGAGTTCTTGCATGTGTTACAAGGTGTGAAATTGAGTAAGACCCAAAGCCCGACCACGACAGAAGATAGAAAGAGAATGAAAGTCATTCCCTATGCCTCAGCCGTAGGTTCTATAAAGTATGCGATGCTGTGTACCAGATCTATTGTATACCTTACACTGATTTTGGCAAGGGAGTACAATAGTGATCTAGGAGTAGATCACTGGACAACGGTCAAAATTATCCTTAGTGGAATAAGGATATGTTTCTCGATTACGGAGGTGACAAAAAGGTTCGTCATAAAGGGTTACGTCGATGCAAGTTTTGACACTGATCCAGATGAGTCTAAGTCTCAATCTGGATACATATTGAAAGTGGGAGCAATTAGCTAGAGTAGCTCCATGCAAGAGCATTGTTGACATAGAAATTTGTAAAATACATACATATCTGAATGTGGCAAACCCGTCGACTAAACTTCTCTCACAAGCAAACCGTGATCACACCTTAGTACTCTTTGGGTGTTAATCACATAGAGATGTGAACTAGATTATTGACTCTAGTAAACCCTTTGGGTGTTGGTCACATGACGGTGTGAACTATGGGTGTTAATCACATGGTGATGTGAACTATTGGTGTTAAATCACATGGTGATGTGAACTAGATTATTGACTCTAGTGCAAGTGGGAGACTGAAGGAAATATGCCCTAGAGGCAATAATAAAGTTATTATTTATTTCCTTATATCATGATAAATATTTATTATTCATGCTAGAATTGTATTAACAAGAAACATAATACTTGTGTGAATACATAGACAAACAGAGTGTCACTAGTATGCCTCTACTTGACTAGCTCGTTGATGAAAGATGGTTATGTTTCCTAGCCATAGACATGAGTTCTCATTTGATTAACGGGATCACATCATTAGGAGAATGATGTGATTGACTTGACCCATTCTGTTAGCTTAGCACTTGATCATTTAGTATTCTGTTATTGCTTTCTTCATGATTTATACAAGTTCCTATGACTATGAGATTATGCAACTCCCGTTTACTGGAGGAAGACTTTGTGTGCTACCAAACGTCACAACATGACTGGGTGGCTATAAAGGTGCTCTACAGGTGTCTCTGAAGGTACTTGTTGGGTTGGCGTATTTCGAGATTAGGATTTGTCACTCCGATTGTCGGAGAGGTATCTCTGGGCCACTCGGTAATGCACATCACTATAAGCCTTGCAAGCATTGTAACTAATGAGTTAGTTACGGGATGATGTATTACGGAACGAGTAAAGAGACTTGCCAGTAACGAGATTGAACCAGGTATTGAGATACCACGATCGAATCTCGGGCAAGTAACATACCGGTGACAAAGGGAACAATGTATGCTGTTTTGCCGTTTGACCGATAAAGATCTTCGTAGAATATGTGGGAGCCAATATGAGCATCCAGGTTCGGCTATTGGTATTGACCGGAGACGTGTCTCGGTCATGTCTATATAGTTCTCGAACCCGTAGGGTCCGCACGCTTAAAGTTCGGTGACGATCGGTATTATGAGTTTATGTGATTTGATGTACCGAAGGTAGTTCGGAGTCCTGGATGAGATCGGGGACATGACGAGGAGTATCGAAATGGTCGAGATGTAAAGATCGATATATTGGATGACTATATTCGGACATCGGAAAGGTTCCGAGTGATTCAGGTATTTTCGGAGTACCGTGGAGTTACGGGAATTCACCGGGAGAAGTATTGGGCCTTATTGGGCCATACGGGAATAGAGGAGAGAGGCCAAAAGGAAGGAGGCGCGTGCCCCCCCTCTGGTCCGAATTGGACAAGGGGTGCAGCCCCCTTTTCCTTCTCCCTCTCCCCCTCTTTCCTTCTCTCCTATTCCGGAAAGGAAAGGGGAATTGGAAGTCCTAGTAGGACTCCCCACACTTGGCGCGCCCGCTCTAGGGACGGCCTCTCCCTCCCTCCTTTATATACGGGGGCAAGGGGAACCTCTAGACACAACAATTGATCCCTTGGATCTCTTAGCCGTGTGCGGTGCCCCCCTCCACCATAATACACCTTGATAATATCGTAGTGGTGTTTATGCGAAGCCCTGCGTCGGTAGAATATCATCATCGTCACCACGCCGTCGTGCTGACGGAACTCTCCCTCAAAGCTCGGCTGGATCAGAGTTCGAGGGACGTCATCGAGTTGAACGTGTGCTGAACTCGGAGGTGCCGTGTGTTTGGTACTTGATCGGTCAGATCGTGAAGACGTACGACTACGTCAACCGCATTGTGCTAACGCTTCCGCTTTCGGTCTACGAGGGTACGAGGGCACACTCTCCCCTCTCGTTGCTATGCATCACCATGATCTTAAGTGTGTGTAGGAATTTTTTTGAAATTACTACGTTCCCCAACAAAAAAAGCAAGGTAACTAATGATAAAAGTGAGCGAAAACGGTATTGCAATGTGTTGAAATAAGGCCTAGGGTTCATACTTTCACTAGTGCAAGTTTGATCAACAATAATAACATAACTGGATCATATAACTATCCCTCAACATGCAACAAAGAGTCACTCCAAAGTTACTAATAGCAGAGCACAAACGAAGAGATTATTGTAGGGTACGAAACCACCTCAAAGTTATTCTTTCTGATCGATCTATTCAAGAGTTTGTACTAGAATAACACCTTAAGACACATATCAACCAAAACCCTAATGTCACCTAGTTACTCCAATGTCACCTCAAGTATCCATGGGTATGATTATATGATATGCACCACACAATCTCGGATTCATCCATTCAAACCAACACAAAGTACTTCAAAGAGTGCCTCAAAGTTTCTACCAAAGAATCAAGACGAAAACGTGTGCCACCCCCTATGCATAAGTTCACAATGTTACGGAACCCGCAAGTTGATCACCAAAACATACATCAGGTACATCACGTGAATATCCCATTGTCATCACTGATAAGCACATGCAAGACAAAGATCAAGTGTTCTCAAATCCTTAAAGACTCAATCCGATAAGATAACTTCGAAGGGAAAACTCAATCCATTACAAGAGAGTAGAGGGGGAGAAACATCATAAGATCCAACTATAATAGCAAAGCTCGCGATACATCAAGATCGTGCCAAATCAAGAACACGAGAGAGAGAGAGAGAGAGAGACAGATCAAACACATAACTACTCCCTACTCGTCATGGAGAGCGCCGAGATGATGAAGATGACCGCCGGTGAGGGATTCCCCCCCCCCCCCTCCGGCAGGGTGCCGGAACGGGTCTAGATTGGTTTTCGGTGGCTACAGAGGCTTGCGGAGACTAAACTCCCGATCTAGGTTATGTTCTGGAAGTTTGGGTCTATATAAGAGGTGTTGGTGTCGGGAACAAATCAGGGGGGTCTCCGTGGCGGCCACGAGGTAGGGGGGCGCGCCCAGGGGGTAGGGCATGCCCCCACCCTCGTGGGTGCCTCGGGACTCCTCTGGTCCATCTCCAATGCTCCGTGGGATTCTTCTGGTCTAAAAATAATCTCCGTCAAATTTCAGGTCAATTGGACTCCATTTGGTTTTTCTTTTCTGCAATACTCAAAAACAAGGAAAAAACAGAAGCTGGCACTGGGCTCTGGGTTAATAGGTTAGTCCCAAAAATCATATAAAATAGCATATAAATGCATGTAAGACATCCTAGATGGATAATATAATAGCATGGAACAATAAAAAATTATAGATACGTTGGAGACGTATCACTTACTAATTTTTGAGCACGTGCGGGTGGGTCTCCATTTCCAAGCGATGAAGGGTGATCCAACAAGAATGCAACAAGTTTTGCACCACTCTTGAGAGCGTCAAGGCCTACCTCGTGAGCGGCATCGGGATGCAAGACATGGTATGCTAGCAAGCCATCCTCTTTTGTGTCATCAAGTTCATCCTTTGCGTGCTCATTTGCATATCATTTGCACATATGCTTGCATGGAAACATTTGTAGGCATTTCAAGCTTTGAAGGCATTCAAGGTTCAACACAATGGCAAGTGCTTCAACCTCTCCCATTGCTTTCGAGTCATCAAGGACGAGGAGAAGTTCTAGGCGCAATATGCCGCACTCAAGTCGCGTGGGGGGAAGTAAGCCGTGGAGGATGTTGGGGAGGGCAAGCCGGCACGGCCGCGGGGGAAGACCAACTCTAAGAAGGAGGACAAGCAGGATGCGGCCTCCAACGCCTTGATCGCAAGCGTGAAGGGCATGATGAATAAGAAGGAATCAAGGGAGGAGGAGCGCCAGCGTTTCAAGGCGGAGCAAATGGACGCTTTCATGGAGATCCAAAGGAGGAGGCTTGAGATGGACGCCAAGAAGCAATCCAAGATGTTCGAGTTAGAGGCGGAGAAGCAAGACAAGATGCTAGAGATCGAGGCCGCCAATGCCAAGACCAAGGCGAAAGAAGTGGCTCTCGCGAGCATGATGACCGGGGTGGAGATCATGAAGGTGGATCTCAACACCGTGTCGCCAAGGAAGAGGTCATGGTTTGAGAAGATGCAGGCTGACATGCTCATGTTCGACGACGAGTGATCTATGGCAGCGAGCGCCATCTTAGTATAGGTAAGCAATGGAAGTATAGGTAGGGGGCATAACCGGAAGTTTCTTTTACCCAGACAAATAATTTGTGAACATGTTTTTGGTACCTTACAATCTTCATGATACTACAGAACAGTGGCGGACCTAGAATCTCGGCTTTGAGGGTGCCACGGTTCAGAGTTTATATCAATAAATAGGCATAAAATAGCATCACATTGATAGCTATTTAGTGTTAAGTACATATAGGAAATATACTTTACAATTTTCTAGGGGGCTGCCATGGCACCCACGGCACCCCCACTAGACAGTGAGATAAATTCTAAAAAATTACAAATTGGCTCTTGAAAGGTGTTCATGTTGTCTCCATCTCTTCCTTCAAACAAACATGTTAGATGCCATTCCAATCAAATACTCCCTCTAGAACTTAATATAAGATGTTTTTTGACACCGTTAACTTGATATAAGATGTTTTTTGACACCGTCAAAGGAAGAATTATAAAAAGAAACTAACTGATTATGTTCTAGGGACGACTAATATTTTTCCAATTGCAACAATTACATTGAGAGAGAGAGAGAGAGCAGGGAGGAGACGAGAGGCATCAATACACACACATACAGTAGCGCCATGCACATTGTTTATCATGCTTGGTAATTTGCTTGCTTGATCTATCCGCTACTACTCTGAGCCACTCGGAGCTACGACTATCACGATTTGCATATTGTAATGGTTCTATGTTGTGTGTTGTAGTGCTTGTGGCCTTCAAACAGTTATGCCCTCATTTTTCATAAATTCATTCAGTGGTGGGGGTGGGGGCATTGGTCCCCTCATCTTAACACATAGCTCTACCTCAAGGATAATTACTCTACTACCTCTGCATGGATTCATAAATTTAACGAGCCCGCCCGTCTAGCTTCACCACTCTATCCCAATTTAGTGCTGAATTTTTTGATATATTATACATATTTTTCCAACATTGTATGCCAAATTTATAGCCGTTTTATATTTTCCCTACACTTTTTGCACAACATGTCCAAATTTAAGTTTTCAAATTTTCCTAACTAGTAGATGTAGTAATATAACAACCTCTCGAAGGATTTTATTTTTTGAAGTTTTTATCATTTTCTTTTGATTTTTTCAAAACTGAAATGGCGATGCACGCGGGGGGGGGGGGGGGGGGGTAGAGTTTGAAAATTTCCCTATAGTGCCGGTTTGTGTCTTCAACCGGGACTATAGGTTAAGACTCTTTAGTGCTGGTTGGTGAAACAAACCGGTACTATAGGTTAGACCTTTAGTACCGGTTTATGTCACAAACCGTCACTAAAGGGTCTCGTGGGGCCCTGGCCTGACGCCAGCCTGCCACCACCCCTTTAGTACCGGTTTGTGGCACGAACCAATACTAAAGGTTCATTATGAACCGGCACTAATGCATACCCATTCGAACCGGCACTAATGGTCACATTAGTGCCGGCTCAAATACAAACTGGGGCTAAAGGGGAGAACATTTGACCCTTTTTCTACTAGTGGTAGCTGTTCTCCCCTCTAAGCTACTCCTATGTGTACAATCTAAGTTGACAATTAACTAAAGGGTTCAGGTTTTAGGGTATGAACAAATCAATTTACTGCATTCAAGCACATATTTTAGTTCATACTGAAAATAGATAATTCCAAAAAACAGGATCATTTCTTGCCATTTCTTGCAACAATATTTTGTATGATCTGGTTTTATCATAAAGAGATACCAGACAATATCTAATTTAATGATATTCAAACTAGATGAGTACATACCACAAAGTAAAACTACCGCATCAACAAACAAAAGATTGCCCTCACTTGATATTTTGAAGACAACAAAACATAAGAATCAGGTCATGCATTATGTATAAAAAAAGAGAAATTTTGGATTGAGGTACATCGGTTGCGAACATAAGAAATTATGGCTTTAATTACTCATCCTTGTTGTTAATAATTACATAGGGTGCGTACATAAGAAACTCTGCAATGAATTACTTACTGCAATCAGAAAATGTCTTCACAATATAGCTGTATGGCTTCATGATTTTCATCAAATAAACTAGTTTTTCTGACAACTAAATAAATGTACTGTTTACTAGGTCTCAACAGATTTGGTAATCAGATTGAAAATAAGATGCATAGTCAACTTCATTATATGGAAATCATGAAGCAGACAAAAAAAGTTTGCACTGTTAAGGTATGAAAGATTCTATAAGAAAGGAGAAAATGTGGTATCAGCTTTGTGCATATGGAGCATTATAATTACACTTAGTGATGGAAAATTCTATATAGTAACAATGCAATAGAAAATCTTTTTGCTAGAAATGTACTGTTGCATGGACTTGGCATGCATGATTACTGATGTGGCATAGTTTCATGGATTGATTTGTGCAAGAGAAGAACTAATCCATGTTTGTTGTTAATGGCAGGTAGTGGCCGTAAATCGTTACTGCATGCATCAGTACTGACCAGATGCATGACTCGATGATGTGGCTCAGTTTCATGCATACCAAAACCAGATAATGGGTTGCCACTATTGAAGAACGAAGCATGGTTTCATGAATAGCAAAACCAGATAATGGGTTGCACAATTGAGGAATAGAGCATAGTTGTAACATGGGTTCTACTGATTTAAGCTCTCACCATTGATAGTCTTGTTGGTACTAGTGAGGCACACGTGCATTGGGCGTGAAAGCAACAGTTGATGTCAATTATTTCAGGTCCACTTACATTGCTATGCTACTGTAGCAATGGATTTTTTGTGTGTTTTCTTTAATAAAGTGGTAATGTTTGTGCATATTATGCATTCAGATTCACAAAGTTCAAAGCATTAGCAATTCATTTAGAAGAAAAGAGTTTGCGCCGTTAAAGTATCCAAGATTCTAGAACAATGGAGAAACATAGTGCTATGAGGTTGTTTGTGCATAGGTATCATTGTGCTTGAGCTTACAAATGGAATATTCTATATAATACGCACGCTTGGAATTATTCTTTTGTAGTAAATAAGATATCGAATGGACAAAAATGCTGGGATTTCCCATCTGTCCACTGTTGGGTTGGCTTCATCCAATAACAAATATTCAAAGTTGTTTCCCGAGTACATGCCACTCTAATCCCATGTTTTCCCTATTCCTGCGTTCTGGAAATCGTACGAATCAAAGAGGTGATACCTAACAAATACACCGTTTTCTATAGCAGAACTGATTATGACTATTGTTGCAGGCGCAGGGGGATTTTAGGCCTACATGACTATTGTTCCATGCCAGGTTTTAGATTGAAGGGGTTTCCTTTCAAATGTACGAAACAACTAGTACTAATCCTAACCCCAAGGGAGAGATGAAGAAACATAACATATCTGGATGAAATCTAATCCGTGCTGCATGCAATTTAGGAAAAAAACCCAAGGGAGAAAACCCCAAAAACGGAGTAGTAGAATATAACAGCACAGAGTAGTACCTCCAAGAGCTCGTCGTTGACCTCCTCATCGAACTAGACGGCCTCATCCTGCACTTCCTGGGCATCGAGGCCAGCCTCCTCGTAGTAGTTGTCGATGAGCTCGTACTACTCACGCTTCCGCTTTACCCTCTGCTCCTCCAGATCCACCGCCACCTCCTCCTCCACCTGCTCCCCGACTACAGGCTCGACCGCAGCGACGGCGCCCGGAGCAGTCATAGCAGATGGTGCACCACTTCCCGTCGCCGCGACGGCGCCCTCGGCCGCGCCAACCGTGGCAGCAATGACAACAGCAGGCTTCTCCACTGCTTCTACAGATGTGTCCTTCTCCACCGTCGTGTCTTCACGGCCGACCTTCATCTTACGATGATGAAGGGCAAGGGAGGTGGTTTCTGGCTCGTAGGAGGTAGGGTTCGAGGTGATAGGAGAGGGTTTTTGCTGATTTGGGGAAGAAAAGCAGCAGTGGTGGGGGTGGGGGAGACGGGGGTGGGGGAGGCGGCCTTTATTTGGCGTGTGGGGGTGGATGTTTGGAGTTACCGAGGCTAGACGTGTGGCGTCGTGCACTCCTGCATGCCCCAACCGCTTTCATTTATTTTTTTCATGAATTTGTATATTTTTTGACATGTGGTTTAGCGAGGAAATTGCACAAACCACCTACTTTTGGTGTTACTTTTGCATAGAACACCTACTTTACTGGTTTGTTGCTAAAAAAACACATATTGGGGTAATTGGTTGCAGCTAGGTCTAATCCGCCATTTTGGGTGGGTTGACATGATTTCTGACAAGTGAGTCCAGTTTGTAAGTGCACCGCGGGAAAAAAGCATTCCACAACAGCACCCAACTAGAACTGTGCAAAATTTACAAATAGGTACTCCAGAAATAATTCTCATTGTTTCTGGGCCCATAGAAATGAACTATTGACAGTTTTTTTGTTCCCACATAACATCTTGACACACAAGAGCATGCACCAAACTTGTTCTCCTTCGACACACAAACGCTATAACGGTGGACATGTACCAGTAATATTCACACTACACGTGTCGATACCATCTTGACTAACACGCAACAACATTGGTCTCATTGGACTCACACATGCCATAAGGGGTCCAAATCATTCACCAATTCTTCTAGTCACATTCCACTCCAAGATGCGACAATGAACCGACATGTATCAATCTTGATCTCTTTGCACAAATAATTGGTATAAGGGCCAGATGCACCAATAGATGTCACAATGCACTGACACATGTCACTTGGGACAACATGCACCATGCCCACAAACAAGGAACAAATAAGCCTATAGGATCCACATGCACCGATAAACTACGTCTCGACATGCAACAACTTTTTGTAGTCACATTGCACACACAGTGCATACCAAGACACACCAACGGCCTGTCATGTAGCAATCTTCATGTGTTTTCACTAATCATGGTCTCTTTGGACTCACGGATGCCATAAGGGCCAAATGCACCAATATTGACACGTTGCACTCAAACGTGTCACTTGGGCCTACATGGATAATGGTTTTTGTACTAGCAAGGATCACATAAGCCATTATATAGTGTTGGTACCCTATCTAATAACAACATATATCAATATTGGTCCTAGTTGCAGATTCACATGACCACTTATGCCACACATGGAGCACAGCCTTGGTGCATGGTTTTTTTTGTGTGTCTGTGTCTGGAGAAAAGTCTTAAGGAGAGGCAAATTGGTTTGGCCGAACGCACTGCATCAGCCGAACTGGCTAGACCCTTTACCTCACACCCGCATGGCCCTGGTTCGAATCCCCGTGAGGCAGTTGGAAATGCCAATTTTTTCTATGGGTACCGACACATGGGGCCCCTTGTCATCCACACAAACGCGCCACCACATGTACCACATTTGGCTAAGTGCACCTAGTACTCCACATCATTTTCAACTTCTTCGTCCCCATCTCGACAAGCGCCGCTGCCAGCTCCCGACGATGCCTCTCTTCACCGCCGGATCTGTGCGGCGACCGCCAACTCCGATAAGTAGGTGAGATCTCCCCTCATCCCCCTCGCGAATATTCTTCCCTTCCCAAACCGCATGCGTCTTCCTCCGGGCGCGGATCCGACCCAGAAATTTTATTTGATACATGTGGTAGATGATTTGTTGATGGATATGATGGTTCTTTGATAGATTGATGGATGTCGTAGTGTAGGATCTGAGCCGTACCAAGGAAAAGAGAGGCCATGTGCAAATCAAAATGAGGCCCTATGTGTGAAAAAATAAATCAAAATAATTCATCCGTTCTTCACTATAGTATGTAGTACTAACATTGGATTGGATTGGATTGGGATTTATTAGGTAGATGATAATGGCATTGCCATTGTCATTGGCATTGCTTTTTTCGGTAGATGATAGTAAACAGATTTAATAGGCATTGCATTTTAGGTTATCACTATGATTTATTATATGTATGATCTTTGTATTGTACTATGGTAGCGTACAATTCAACTTAGAGTTCAACATGTTCTGTGTAGAATGGAGGAAGCACCGTGTGGACGGTGCAAGTCACGGTGCCGGGCCAGCCTTTGTACTGCCACGCTGTTCGGCATCTACTTCCAGCCTACTTTTGTTTTGGCAGCGGTAACAACTTATATGAACCTTCTGACAGTTCATTAATTTTGTTTTTTATTGCTATTTTCACTAGTGCATTGTGTTTGTTATTTGTTTTTATCTTGCACATATCGTCCCATGCAATGTGAGATTGGCTTTCAATGAGCTCGTTGGAGACACCATGACCTTCGACGCTCTTGGGGGGCCGTACACTATGGAGGTCGATAAGGGGCGAACGATAACCCAGATTGGAGGAGATGAATGGGATCGTTTCATCGCCCGCTTGCGTCTTGGTGGGGGTGAATTGATCAGCTTCTCCTTCAGAGGAGAAAGGCCCAAGATTTCTGTTATCTATTTGAATTTGATTTGTGGTAGTGAGGATGAAGTTCATGAGGAGGACGATGGTGAGGACTTAGATGATGATGAGAACCCACTTGATGAAGCACTCTATGCCCAAAGACTGAGGTTGAGCGGTGAGGAAACGTGCAACCTCTGGGACATGCTTCCGCTACGTGAAGACTACGTCAGGATGCCATTCGTGACCCGCCTCACAAGGACGAATGTTAAACAGCATCTCATGGTATGTTACTTACTATGGTAATTACATGATATGCATGCTTAATTAGAGTACTAGTTGATATGATATCAATGTTGTAGTACTGTGATGATATGCCATGTGTAGAATCCATTTAGTGCAGAATTTGTTATGGTATGCATGTGTTGTAGTAATGCGATATATGCTTATGTAGTGTAGTAATATGCGATGATATGCTTAATTACTGTAGTAATTTGATGATTAGCGTCTACTGTAGTGATGTGATGATATATATGCTCAGTGTTGAATCCAATGATATATGTGTCTTGAAGTGTATGATTTGTTGATAATTGCACGTGACATGCTCATATATCATATCAACTATTTTCAGAAATTACCTAAGAGGTTATCTGTTAGCTGTGGCACCGAGCCGCATGAAGAAGGCATGGCTGCTGGACTACGCCTTACCAGAATGGACTCCATCACCACCTGTGCCTACACAGTGGACACGGACGGTCGCACTGTCTTCAACCGGGCGGGGTGGAAGAAGTTCCTTCATGGCAAGAATCTTTGGGTAGGTCAGGGCATCCTACTCACTGTTGCAAACACCCGTCGCCGTGACTTGAGGATGATGATCACCATCAACCTCATTTAGAACTGGCTGGGCCATGTTTCGATGTGAAATGAACTTGGTATGTTAGCTCTTGTTTCCGAGTACTTGCCATATATTACCGTACCTATCTATATATATCTAGGTTCAGAAAATGGGCCATGTATCGCTGTGAAATGAACTTGTTATGTTTGGGGCTTGTTTTGCTGTTGCCCCAGCGGTTATTTGAGACTTCCTTCAACTTGAATCTGTCTTGACTTGTTGTTGGATGCTTGGTGTTGTTGTTTTATAGTATAAAGCCGGGGGGTTGGGGGACCCTTTTTCGTAGGTTCGGTTAATGGAGTTTAGTTCTAATTGTAGTAATTGTTTTCTTTTCCATACAATTCTGAACCAAAACTACACATGGCACAACCTTCTGTGATTAGTTCCATTCATAACTAGTACTCCCTCTGTGAACTAATATAAGAGCGTTTAGATTACCAAAATAGTGATCTAAATGCTCTTATATTAGTTTACGGAGGGAGTATTGAAGAGCAGCCACAGAGTTCCATTCACAATTTACATGAATTTTTGTTTTAATGGATAAACAAAATAGGAAGCTAGCAAACTTATTTAACGAGATAAGAAAACTATGTACTTGATGACATAAGCAAACTTGTTCAACCCTGACAAATAGGACATAAACAAACTGGTTCAACTCTGACACACATGACATAAACAAGCTGGTTTAACCCAAGAAAAGCAAACTACAAATTTCAAACAACAAGATAAAGGACAAGCACAAGCGCAAGCAACACAAAGGCAGACTTTGATGTCTCCTCATCCCGCATAGTGGCAGTGGTAGTAGGGGTCCGCTTCTTGCTCTTTTGAAATTTCCAGACCTCTTTTGATGTTGTCGATTATCTTCCATGACTTGTAGGTGGCGTACGCATCTATTGTTGTGTACTCGATGAGGTAATCTGCCAGTGGGCTGCCCCCCCCCCATAGTTTATGGTCTGCCTGCCTGTCGATATTCTTCTTCATCTTGATGTAGAATGGGTGAATGACGCTGACTGCAACATCAGCCAAGGAGTCATACGGTTTTCCGTTGTATGGAACTCTCTAGTTGCGCTGAATGTCGATGTGCTTGTTGGGGTTTATCTCCAAACCAGACAACTTCAGTTTGTCCCTGTCATTTTTAATGCTAAAACCGGCAAAGGTGAACAACTTCTCCTCATATAGGAGCTCTTTGAGGCGCTTTGGCCGGCTAGGGGAGAGACAAGTGATGAATACATGGAGTACTAGTGTTTATTTTTCAAGATTTAATCTTCTATTTTTTACGGTTTACAAGTGAATAATACATGGAGTAGATGCTTATACCATATAAGTCATGGATGAATGTAGTTCAGAAACTAGTACACAAAGTTCTGAAATTAAAATCAAGTACACCATGTTATACTAAAATAACACTTCCTTTTTTTAGGTACACGTGTCTTATGTGATAAGTTTAAGTTTGATAACAATGAAAAACATGTAAAACCTTGCCACATTGCTTTTCTTGGACATGTGTAAAAAGTTTAAGTTTGAAAAGAATTGAAAAACATGTAAAACCTTGCATCATTTTTATTTTAATTATAAAATAAATTTGAAATATTGCAGTGAAATTGTAGGCCATCTCCAAATCAACCATATTGAACAAATTTTGGAAGTTTCATCACATGCGTGATTTTTTCGGTCATTAGTACAATGTGGACCATTTTCAACATGTATTGCAAGTTTTGTCACGTAAGGCATTTTTCGGGCATATGCGACACGAAGAAACCATTGTTAATACTTACAAAGCAAGGACAATATTTTCTAGATCTTTTGGGATATCATTGTGATATTATTGAAATCTCACATAACTCAAGCGGCCCACCCCTCCCTAAATCCAACAATTACAGCACCTCATTCTAACCACCCGGCCGTGCCATCCGCAGCTCCCACGACCGCTGCAAGATCAGATCGGAGACGCGGGGCTCACAAGGATTACTGGAGTTGCCGGCCACCTCCCACCGCCATGAGGGGTCGGACTTCAGTTTTCTTCTCGCCGCCCCCTCCTCGCGTGAACGCGCCGTTTATGCTTGCTGCCGTCTACCGCGCTATAGGGGCACTTCTAGTTTGCCACGCACTATCTGCGCCCATCAACTCGGCACCGTCGTCTCCGAGAGAAGGTATTTCCTGATCGTATCTTTTTTTAATCGTTGTTGGCCGCTCTTTTAGTAGTTGAACCCTCATAGGGTTGGCACAACTTCACGTGGTTAAGCAATTGGATACCCTTGTTAAACTACGCTTATTGTATGCAAGACCAAATAGGTTGTGTGCTTAAACTCATAAGTGGATCATATGTTAAATGATCCACTTAATTTTTTTAATATTAGTTGACTGCTAATTTTGTTATACATCTTTGAATTATTGTCTTCAGATTAATTGACCCGGTTTGCATCATTGCATACGAGCCGGCAATGTAAGTTTCAGATAAAAGTCTTCGTAACGGAGAAAAACCTCATAGAACTCAAAGTTAAATTTGATAGCAAGACCATAGCCAAACAAATGTTGAGCCCATTCAAACACAAATAGGTAGCATCAATTGATACATGTTCAGTTCTTATCATAAAGTGGATATATGTACTTTTGGCAATCATGAGCATCCTCTACTTACTGCTATAACTAATGCATCCTCAATACAAAAATTGAATTGGCAATACGGTTGTATTGGAAATCATGTGCATGCTTTACTTTTGGCAAGAACTAATGCATAGTTGAGTTATAACTGGTCATAGATATGGCTGGAACATCTTGAGTTACCATCACGGTCACGCAGAGACCCTAAACCATCACCAGATATGTTGAGCCCATTCAAACACAAATAGGAAGCAACAATTGATACATGTTCATGCTCATGGTCTACTTTTAGCATAATTTGATACATGTTCAGTTCTTACCAGAAAGTGGAAACAGGCACTTCTGGGAAACATGGGCATCCTCTACTTATTGCAATAACTAATGCATCCTCAGTACAAAGCTTCAAATGGCAATAGGTAGAATTGGCAATCATTTGCATGCTTTACTTTTGGCAAAAATCCATGCATAGTTCAGTTGTAACTGGTCATAGATATGGCTAGAACATTCTAAGTTATAAACTGAATATAATCATGCCAAGCTATAACTACCATAGTCATAGTAGTAGAGTTCCTAGCATGCATCACCGTACGATTCTAGAACGGAAGAATAACACAGCAAACATAACATAGACCACCGTACGATACTTGAGTTGCTATGGCCTTGTACAATGCAAGGTGATTAGGTGAGGTGTTTAGAGAGATAAACCAGGCTTTTCTTAAGCACCTGTGCTTATTTGTACAGGGTAGACACTTAACTAGGCGTCTGTCCTATAGAAATAGGCCATGGTGCTTCAGAAAAACTAGGTTTATTTTTCTAAGCACCACCCTTAGCATCTACCATTGTACAATGCCTAACATGCATCAGCAAAATAGTACTAATAACAACTTAGACCACTTAAGCAGATTAGCAATAAACACTTAGTTAAACGGCAGACCGCACACCATAAGTTCACACCCACCATAGACCATAGGACATAAGTTCATACACACCATAGACCATAAGTTTTAGAGTCAACCAGCGAATACCGATAACATAAAAGGACACGGCGGTCCTGGGGCAGCAGCAGCAGTCTAGCAGCACATCACTTGTCTCCCTTGTTCAACAGCGGCACGGCGGGATGTAGTAGGGCTCATTGACTTTGACAATCTTGAGGAAGCGCCTGTAGGCCGCATGTTTTGCCAGAGTACTGGCCTTTTGCTTCCTACTATAGGAGTTGCTAGTGGTGACGGCATGCTGCATCAAGCCATCTATGCCGGCCTTGATCGCCTTGCCACAGAAGGGCCAGCCAAGCTTTCCATAGAAACGGTACTTGATTTTTCCAGCAATCAGCTGCCTCATGATGTAGCGACTCTTGCTATGCCTACTGTCCATGTCATACCCCACATCATCGGTATCCTCCTGTGAATTAGTAAACAAAGAAGAACTCAGTTAATCTATTCTGCTACATTGCTCTTAATTAGAATGTTTGAAAAGTACGGACGTGTAACATGACAATTATCTATTTGCTTGAAATAAGGCGTATATGCACATACATAATTGACCCAAATAATTTGGCATGCATAAATAGGGACAGTGGAATAGTTGCATTGATAGTAGTGCACAAGAAGTACATAATTAACACATGAAAGAATTCATGATGTGGCTTGGTTTAATGATACTTGATACTTGTTACAGGTGTAATTCTGATTGGAATCAGAAAAAACGCTTCATTATACTCCTCCATGTTACACACAAGGGGGGTTTCTTCTATCTACTGGAATCAAGAAACCATTATTCTTTCTGAGAGCAGAAATACTAATACTCCAACATTGTTAGCCCCTGATAAGTTTTAGAAGGAAATTGATAAAGGAGCTATGGGCTACTATCTTTTCTCACTCGTATCTATGCTTAAGTCTGTCCGAATCATGTTAACAATTGCCGTATTTTATGAAATCTAGCAAATGGATAAACAAAACTGCATTCCTTAATGGATTTATTAACGAAGAGTTGTATATGATGCAACCAGAAGGTTTTGTCAATCCTAAAGGTGCTAACAAAATATGCAAGCTCCAGCGATCCATCTATGGACTGGTGCAAGCATCTCGGAGTTGGAATATACGCTTTGATAAGTTGATCAAAGCATATAGTTTTATACAGACTTGTGGTGAAGCCTTTATTTACAAAAAGGTGAGTGGGAGCACTACAACATTTCTGATAATTATATGTGAATGACATATTGTTGATCGAAAATAATGTAGAATTATTCTGCAAAGCATAAAGGAGTGTTTGAAAGGAGTTTTTCAAAGAAAGACCTCGGTGAAACTGCTTACATATTGAGCATCGAGATCTATAGAGATAGATCAAGACGCTTGATAAGTCTTTTCAATGAGTACATACCTTGACAAGGTTTTGAAGTAGCTCATAATCGAACAGTCCAAGAAAGAGTTCTTGCATGTGTTACAAGGTGTGAAATTGAGTAAGACTCAAAGCCCGACCACGGCAGAAGATAGAAAGAGAATGAAAGTCATTCCCTATGCCTCAGCCGTAGGTTCTATAAAGTATGCCATGTTGTGTACCAGATCTATTGTATACCTTACACTGATTTTGGCAAGGGAGTACAATAGTGATCTAGGAGTAGATCACTAGACAACAGTCAAAATTATCCTTAGTGGAATCAGGATATGTTTCTCGATTACGGAGGTGACAAAAAGGTTCGTCGTAAAGGGTTACGTCGATGCAAGTTTTGACACTGATCCAGATGAATCTAAGTCTCAATCTGGATACATATTGAAAGTGGGAGCAATTAGCTAGAGTAGCTCCATGCAAGAGCATTGTTGACATAGAAATTTGTAAAATACATACATATCTGAATGTGGTAGACCCGTTGACTAAACTTCTCTCACAAGCAAAACATGATCACACCTTAGTACTCTTTGGGTGTTAATCACACAGAGATGTGAACTAGATTATTGACTCTAGTAAACCCTTTGGGTGTTGGTCACATGACGGTGTGAACTATGGGTGTTAATCACATGGTGATGTGAACTATTGGTGTTAAATCACATGGTGATGTGAACTAGATTATTGACTCTAGTACAAGTGGGAGACTGAAGGAAATATGCCCTAGAGGCAATAATAAAGATATTATTTATTTCCTTATATCATGATAAATATTTATTATTCATGCTAGAATTGTATTAACCGGAAACATAATACTTGTGTGAATACATAGACAAACAGAGTGTCACTAGTATGCCTCTACTTGACTAGCTCGTTGATCAAAGATGGTTATGTTTCCTAGCCATAGACATGAGTTCTCATTTGATTAACGGGATCACATCATTAGGAGAATGATGTGATTGACTTGACCCATTCCGTTAGCTTAGCACTTGATCGTTTAGTATTCTGCTATTGCTTTCTTCATGATTTATACAAGTTCCTATGACTATGAGATTATGCAACTCCCGTTTACCAGAGGAACACTTTGTGTGCTACCAAACGTCACAAAGTGACTGGGTGGTTATAAAGGTGCTCTACAGGTGTCTCCGAAGGTACTTGTTGGGTTGGCGTATTTCGAGATTAGGATTTGTCACTCCGATTGTCGGAGAGGTATCTCTGGGCCCACTCGGTAATGCACATCACTATAAGCCTTGCAAGCATTGTAACTAATGTGTTAGTTACGGGATGATGTATTACATAACGAGTAAAGAGACTTGCCAGTAACGAGATTGAACTAGGTATTGAGATACCGACGATCGAATCTCGGGCAAGTAACATACCGGAGACAAAGGGAACAACGTATCCTGTTTTGCGGTTTGACCGATAAAGATCTCCGTAGAGTATGTGGGAGCCAATATGAGCATCCAGGTTCGGCTATTGGTTATTGACCGAAGACGTGTCTCGGTCATGTCTACATAGTTCTCGAACCCGTAGGGTCCGCACGCATAAAGTTCGGTGACGATCGGTATTATGAGTTTATGTGATTTGATGTACCGAAGGTAGTTCGGAGTCCTGGATGAGATCGGGGACATGACGAAGAGTATCGAAATGGTCGAGACATAAAGATTGATATATTGGACGACTATATTCGGACATCGAAAAGGTTTCGAGTGATTCGGGTATTTTCGGAGTACCGTGGAGTTACGGGAATTCACCGGGAGAAGTATTGGGCCTTATTGGGCCATACAGGAATAGAGGAGAGAGGCCAAAAGGAAGGAGGCGCGCGCCCCCCCTCTGGTCCGAATTGGACAAGGGGTGCAGCCCCCTTTTCCTTCTCCCTCTCCCCTCTTTCCTTCTCTCCTACTCCGGAAAGGAAAGGGGAATCCTACTAGGACTTAGGAGTCCTAGTAGGACTCCCCACACTTGGCATGCCCGCTCTAGGGCCGGCCTCTCCCTCCCTTCTTTATATACGGGGGCAGGGGGCAACTCTAGACACAACAATTGATCCCTTGGATCTCTTAGCCGTGTGCGGTGCCCCCCTCCACCGTAATACACCTTGATAATATCGTAGTGGTGCTTAGGCGAAGCCCTGCGTCGGTAGAACATCATCATCGTCACCATGCCATCGTGCTGACGGAACTCTCCCTCAAAGCTCGGCTGGATCGGAGTTCGAGGGATGTCATCGAGTTGAACGTGTGCTGAACTCGGAGGTGCCGTGCGTTCGGTACTTGATCGGTCAGATCGTGAAGACGTACGACTACATCAACCGCGTTGTGCTAACGCTTCCGCTTTCAGTCTACGAGGGTACGAGGGCACACTCTCCCCTCTCGTTGCTATGCATCACCATGATCTTGCGTGTGCGTAGGATTTTTTTTGAAATTACTACGTTCCCCAACAAAAAAAGCAAGGTAACTAATGATAAAAGTGAGCAAAACCGGTATTGCAATGTGTTGAAACAAGGCCTAGGGTTCATACTTTCACTAGTGCAAGTTCTCTCAACAATAATAACATAACTGGATCATATAAATATCCCTCAACATGCAACAAAGAGTCACTCCAAAGTTACTAATAGCGGAGAACAAACGAAGAGATTATTGTAGGGTACGAAACCACCTCAAAGTTATTCTTTCTAATCGATCTATTCAAGAGTTTGTACTAGAATAACACCTTAAGACACATATCAACCAAAACCCTAATGTCACCTAGATACTCCAATGTCACCTCAAGTATCCATGGGTATGATTATATGATATGCACCACACAATCTCGGATTCATCCATTCAAACCAACACAAAGTACTTCAAAGAGTGCCTCAAAATTTCTACCGAAGAATCAAGACGAAAACGTGTGCCACCCCCTATGCATAAGTTCACAATGTTATGGAATCCGCAAGTTGATCACCAAACATACATCAGGTAGATCACGTGAATATCCCATTGTCACCACAGATAAGCAAATGCAAGACAAAGACTCAATCCGATAAGATAACTTCAAAGGGAAAACTCAATCCATTACAAGAGAGTAGAGGGGCAGAAACATCATAAGATCCAACTATAATAGCAAAGCTCGCGATACATCAAGATCGTGCCAAATCAAGAACACGAGAGAGAGAGAGAGAGGGAGAGAGAGAGAGATCAAACACATAGCTACTGGTACATACCCTCAGCCCCGAGGGTGAACTACTCCCTACTCGTCATGGAGAGCGCCGAGATGATGAAGATGACCATCGGTGAGGGATTCCCCCCCCCCCTCCGGCAGGGTGCCGGAACGGGTCTAGATTGGTTTTCGGTGGCTACAGAGGCTTGCGGAGACTGAACTCCCGATCTAGGTTATGTTCTGGAAGTTTGGATATATATATAAGAGGTGTTGGTGTCGGGAACAAATCAGGGGGGTCTCCGTGGCGGCCACGAGGTAGGGGGGCGCGCCCAGGGGGGTAGGGCGCGCCCCCACCCTCGTGGGTGCCTCAGGAATCTTCTGGTCCATCTCCAATGCTCCGTGGGCTTCTTCTGGTCTAAAAATAATCTCCTTCAAATTTCAGGTCAATTGGACTCCATTTGGTTTTCCTTTTCTGCAATACTCAAAAATAAGGAAAAAAAATAGAAACTGGCACTGGGCTCTGAGTTAATAGGTTAGTCCCAAAAATAATATAAAATAGCATATAAACGCATATAAAACATCCTAGATGGATAATATAATAGCATGGAATAATAAAAAATTATAGATACGTTGGAGACGTATCACTTACCAATTTGTGAGCACGTGCGGGTGGGTCTCCATTTCCAAGCGATGAAGGGTGATCCAACAAGAATGCAACAAGTTTTGCGCCACTCTTGAGAGCGTCAAGGCCTGCCTCGTGAGCGGCATCGGGATGCAAGACATGGTATGCTAGAAAGCCACCCTCTTTTGTGTCATCAAGTTCATCCTTTGCGTGCTCATTTGCATATCATTTGCACATATGCTTGCATGGAAACATTTGTAGGCATTTCAAGCTTTGAAGGTATTCAAGGTTCAACACAATGGCAAGTGCATCAACCTCTCCCATTGCTTTCGGGTCATCAAGGACAGGGAGAAGTTCAAGGTGCAATATGCCGCACTCAAGTCGTGTGGGGGGAAGTAAGCACTGGAGGATGTTGGGGAGGGCGAGCCGGCACGGCCGCGGGGGAAGACCAACTCTAAGAAGGAGGACAAGCAGCATGGGGCCTCCAACGCCTTGATCGCAAGCATGGAGGGCATGATGAATAAGAAGGAATCAAGGGAGGAGGAGCGCCAGCGTTTCAAGGCGGAGCAAATGGACGCTTTCATGGAGATCCAAAGGAGGAGGCTTGAGATGGACGCCGAGAAGCAATCCAAGATGTTCGAGTTAGAGGCGGAGAAGGAAGACAAGATGCTAGAGATCGATGCCGCCAATGCCAAGACCAAAGCGAAAGAAGTGGCTCTCGCGAGCATGATGACCGGGGTGAAGATCATGAAGGTGGATCTCAACACCGTGTCGCCAAGGAAGAGGTCATGGTTCGAGAAGATGCAGGCCGACATGCTCAAGTTCGACGACGAGTGATCTATGGCAGCGAGCGCCATCTTAGTATAGGTAAGCAATGGAAGTATAGGTAGGGGGCATAACCGGAAGTTTCTTTTACCCAGACAAATAATTTGTGAACATGTTTTTGGTACCTTACAATCTTCATGATACTACAGAACAGTGGCGTACCTAGAATCTCGGCTTTGAGGGTGCCACGGTTCAGAGTTTATATCAATAAATAGGCATAAAATAGCATCACATTGATAGCTATTTAGTGTTAAGTACATATAGGAAATATACTTTACAATTTTGTAGGGGGCTGCCATGGCACCCACGGCACCCCCACTAGACAGTGAGATAAATTCTAAAAAATTACAAATTGGCTCTTGAAAGGTGTTCATGTTGTCTCCATCTCTTCCTTCAAACAAACATGTTAGATGCCATGCCAATCAAATACTCCCTCTAGAACTTAATATAAGATGTTTTTTGACACCGTTAACTTGATATAAGATGTTTTTTGACACCGTCAAAGGAAGAATTATAAAAAGAAACTAATTGATTATGTTCTAGGGACGACTAATATTTTTCCAATTGCAACAATTACATTTCGAGAGAGAGAGAGAGAGAGAGAGAGAGAGAGAGAGAGAGAGAGAGAGAGAGCAGGGAGGAGACGATAGGCATCAGTACACACAGATACAGTAGCGCCATGCACATTGTTTATCATGCTTGGTAATTTGCTTGCTTGATCTATCCGCTACTACTCTGAGCCACTCGGAGCTACGACTATCACGATTTGCATATTGTAATGTGTCTATGTTGTGTGTTGTAGTGCTTGTGGCCTTCAAACAGCTATGCCCTCATTTTTCATAAATTCGTTCAGTGGTGGGAGTGGGGGGCATTGGTCCCCTCATCTTAACATATAGCTCTGCCTCAATAATAATTACTCTACTGCCTCTACATGGATTCATCAATTTAACGAGCCTGCCCGTCTAGCTCCACCACTCTATTCCAATTTTGTTAAGCTTGTGGCTATTCCTCATGAGAGTGATGCAGTTTATTGATGTCCTGGTGGAGCTCACCACCGCCTTGGTGTAGCTCTGCATGGCCTGCTGCGGCGGAGAATTTACCACTCGCGTTCAAGTTCCAAGAAAATTCATCGGTTCCTTGTGCCGTGGACATGCGCTGTTTTGAGCTGGATATCGTTACACCGTAAACATTTTGAAAAAGGACCTTAACAATATTAAATTGTCTGAACTAAAATTAATTTTTTTAGAATTTGTAAACATTTTTAAAAATGACCCTAAGCTCATTCTACGCCAAGAGGCGGGCATAGAAACCGAGCATGAAATAAAATTAACCGAATTATCGGGTTTTTTTTCTTCTGCCGGTGTCACAAAATCTAGTTTCCATTATTACTAATTAATGGAATTAGCATTTGTTTCTCATTTTTTTGAATTGTTTAGATTTCTTACCACATAGTATGTCACGTGGTAGCATTTGTTTTGTTGTTTTGCCCCGGTGAACCGAAAAACTGAACTAGTGTTATAAATATATCTTTCCCTAATAATAAAGCATGGATTGACTCCGTGGGTTCACCATTATAATACGCTTCTTTACGTGAATTTACGCTTTCAATTCGAATTTAAAACATATAAGCGAGGCGGTACTAATCTATAGAAAAATAAACTAATGGCTGAAGAAAAATAGGGCACAACCCTCTCTACACGCACACAAACCAAACCGGAGATAAAACTTCATGTACACGCACGCAAAACTGGTACTGAAAGACAAAAGCCCAATAGAAGCCCACATGTAACTAGCCAGAGTCCAAACCGCCAAGTCAATCCGGACGCCTCACGATTCCTTCCCCTACATACCCACACGCATCGTCCCCAATTATATTTCCTTTTTATTCGGGTGTTGGTGGAGTCGAGCGCTGAGACGGCGAGCAGCAGCCGGAGCTGGAAGAAGGGCCAGAAGCCACCCGCGATTGCCTGCACCCGCAAATGGACCGGACGTTGGGGTAGACGCGGTCTGCATGGCGGGCACCCTGAACCGCGCGGCCTGGCGCCGAGGCTGAAGCCCGCGAACGGAGCCTGCATGGTTGTAGCCGAGGACGATAGCGCGCGGCATGATGCAGCTCAGGTCGGAGGAGGATCCGGTTGCGGTCGGACCGTCGGAGTGGAAAGAGGACCATCAAGGCCAGCAGCGGCGAGCAGCGTGCTGCGCTGGTGAAGGAGCGCACTAGCTAGGTGGGACGAACGGACGAGGCCGAGATCGGCGAGGCCCTGTGATTAGGGTTGCCGCCAGATCAGTCCCTCAACGGTGGTTTCTGGAGGCCTCCAAGTCGCCTCTACGTTGACTAAGCGACGCCGCCGGTGGCTATCTCCACGACGAGACCGCTCCGCCTCGAATCCCATATTCCCATCTCTTTGGAAGTTCCATGCCACGACAGTGCAATCACGCCTACACAAGGACTCTCATGCAGCCGAACGTCCGCACCGTGTCATCTTCCTTGTGCTGATTGTCGTGTTGCCGCTGCCGTGCTCTGGGTCCATGCCTGGACACATCGATGCCTATCTGTTTCCACTGCCTCGCCCCCAGCGGCCCAGCCTCCTGTGCGCCGCCCTGGAGCTGATCTATCGCCGACTAACCTGGGAAATATGTTGCCCCGCCCATGAACCCTGTGCAGCCCTGGCTGGATAGGCTTCGGTCAAAATCTCCGTAGCTGTTTGGTGTTCAACTTATTTCAACCATGCACTGCTGGTGCTGCGGACGCTTCAAATTCTTGGTGCATCGGAAAGGATCACGAGTACAGTGTTATAAATATATAAATAATAATGTTTGCTATTGATTTGCTAAAGGCCCAAGGTTGGAAGGCCCACTATCACATCACGTGGTGGCCTGGGCGTGTTATGTGCTGACGTTCTGCCTGCAGTCCTCCTACCCTAGCTAGTTCCCCACCAGAGCACACCCGCCGCTGACGCCGCCGCTAGCTCGCCGCCGTCCGCCTCCTTCCCTGTGGGCAGGCAGCACCGCAGCAGTGTTGAGTCCAGCACCAGCACCAGAAGCAGAACCTTCCCTCTGTCGGTGGTCCGTCCGTCCGTTGAGGAGGGCAAGAATGAAGGGCGGTAGGAAGAACCTGCGGCGCGCGTGCGGGGAGGGCACCGCGGTGACGCTGGCGGAGGGCGAGAGCATCATGCAGGTCGTCACGCTACGCGGCTCAAACCTCATCGAGGTACCTTCTTACCTTCTTTCCCTCTCTCTTAAAAATTGCTTCTTGCTTTTCACTCACTCTGCCGCCGTGCTGGTTTTAGGTGACCGACGGCGAGGGCGTCAAGTCTCACAAGAGCTTCTGGATCAAGAACGGTCAGTCAGTTGATGATGATGCTCCTTTTGTTTGCCACTAACTTACACCTGATGATGATGATGATGAATGAATGAATGAATGAATGAATGAATGAATGAATGAATGAATGAGTGAATGTGCAGGGAATTTCGTGGTTGTGGATGCTATTGGCAGGGACGAGGCTCTCGAATCTGGAAGCAAGATAGCCTGTGTCGTCTCACGCGTCCTCTTTCACGACCAGGTTCGCGCCCTCGAGAAATCCGGCCAATGGTCAGTCTCTGCTCTGCTGCTCCCTCAATGAATACTTACTGCACTAACTACTTGTTGACAAAGTAAACATTAGCTAGTTACTACTTACTTGGAGTGGATTTATGTCCCCTAAATGCAAGTATGCAAATTCTAGGACAAGTTTGTATGTACTGGAGACCTGTCCTAGTCCTAGCAATATATCCTACTTACCAAGCTGCAGTATAGGCTTCTATGTAGTGTGTTCTACTTCTATCACCCAGGCCAAGATGTACAATAATAATTTTCCAATTCTAGGCACAACTCAAGACTTCCTTTTGTCGCGATAGAATTTAATTTGTAAGACTACACCCTCCTAGCCTAGTCCTGGCAATATGTCTAAATTTCTTGGGTTTATGATAGCTGTCTGTTACTCCCTCCGTCCCATAATATAACATCATTTTGCAAGCTATGTTAGGTTGCAAAATGGTCTTATGTTATGGGACGGAGGGAGTACTTAACTATATGTCTGCTATGGTTGCTTGTAATCTGATATTATGACCTACTTCCCAGTTTGTGGTAGTTTGTCTGGCTGTTTTAGTAATAGTACCTCTGTCCCATATTAACTGACGCTCAAATGAATGTATCTAGACGCATTTCAGTGCTAGATACATCTGTTTGAGCGTCAATTAATATGCGACGGAGGGAGTATAATGTATGCATACGATGGCTTGGAAACACTATAGTTGTTTAACCTTCCAATTTTCTAAAAAATTGGATCAAATTCACTTTCCATGTGATATGCTGGTAGGTGGTAGCCAGTGCTGCATTTCAACAGCCTAAATGGTGTGGTAAAAACAAAATATTAGGGCAAACAGCCTAAATGGTTTGATTCTGGTTTTGCCTGCTCTGATGGAACATGGAAATGATACCGAGCACTGATACTATACGAAAATGTTGATGTGATATAAGTTGATGGCAAAATTCTAATACTCCATTGTACTAAATAAGCGACAATTAATGTGGATCGGAGGGAGTAATGAAGATCCTAAAATATTTCCAGAAGGTCTTGTAATAATAATGTGCCAGTTTGTTGGTTTTCGTACGAGCTCTGCATCAGTAGTCTATCTACTTGATAAAATCAGGATTGTTAGCTTGTTACTGATTCACTCATCTTTCTTATGCCAGGCCGGCTATCTTCAAGTCAAGTCCCAATGGGTGGGCGACAGGGCCACAAGGAACGACATCACAGGCTGAGGAAGAGCACAACTCTGATGAAGACGACGATGATCATATGCCGCCACTTGAGGCAAACACGAACAGAAATAGACCGTTTGACGTGCATTCCGATACAGAAAGTGACTCTGATTCTTGAACTGGTAGACGACTTGGGAATAGTCATCATCCTATGGTTACCGTCCACCTAATGTATTTATGCTTGTCGAATTTGGGCATGACATCATAAACTTACGGCCCAATCTGTCAAAGATATAGTAGTCAGTGCGTGCGTTTTGTCGACATTAAGTGGCAGGGCATGTGGAGGCCTGTCACCTGTAGTGTAATATATGAAGAAAACAAGAATGTTGCACCTAGCTTATTGTGGTTGTGGATGTTATTGTGCAAGTCTGCTTGCTTTCCACCTTGAAAGTGGATTGAAAAGGACCCAGCAAGCTAGCTTTGCTTTGCTTTGCCCTGCCTAGTTAATTCCAGTTGTACTAGGTCTCAAGATGGTGCCACAGCTGCACAAGAAACAAATTCACCGATTTTGACAATTCAAGTCACACAAATTGATATAATTTACTCCTACTGATGAACAACTCTTGCCATATGAGAGCCTCAACAAATTAAGCTACCTACCTTTAGAGGAGAGGAGCATAATATATATATATATATATATATATATATATATATATATATATATATATATATATATATATATATATATATATATTATAGGTGCTCTGCATTTTGCTAATAGCTTAAGTATGGGTTCATACTCTTGTTGGTGCATTGTTAATGTGTTTGTTACTTATTAAATCTTTAATATTGTGCTTTGACTTGGGTAGAAAGTAGTGGTGATGATATTATAAATTGGCAGGCATTCCTTTGAATACTTGTTTTCCAGTTGCCCAACTCCTCTCTGAATATGGTTTTAATCACCATTAAGCAATGTTATCTTATTAATATCCTGTGCAGAAGGTGATGGAGGAAGGGGCCGGGGCCGTGGACCTCCTCCTCAAGAGTAGATTTTGTAGCTAGGTTAATTCTTGCATTTGCTTTTATATACGGTACCAGACCTGGGTACCATCATATCATTCCAACTTGTGTGGCATCCTGAATGTGTTTATCATAAAATCTAGCTTTGTTTCTGATTTAGTATCCTGAGGATGCATGCATGGTAGCTGGAATCAATCAAATTAAAATTGCCTGGCGTGCTGGTGATTTAAAGTAACATTCCTCCTCTGGCATGGCTTGATCAAGATTTGTGGGCACATGAAAAACTACATACTAGAAAATAAATAGATAACAAGGATTTGTTTGCTCTGCCTACCATTCTGGTTGAGAAATACAGTAAGTTGTTGGTGGCTTTGATGTGCTCAAGCCAAACCGGGGGTATGCTTGATGTGCTCAAGTTCCTGATGCTTGATGCTTCCTTGGGGCCAGCTAGCTATGCTATGGTGTTGGTGGACGCCTCCCTCTGCTAACTTAACTTTTCTCCCTCTTCTCCTTCTCCTAGGATGATTTCTTCTGATACTTTTTTTGATGACTTAATTAATTAATTAGGAAGATCGATGCCTCACACGTGCACAACAAAGAAGCTGACAAGAGGTTTCAAGGCTCATTTCATGGATTTAAATTTCTGAATTGTTCAAGATGATTTTGTATTTTTGGCTATTAATCTGCATGTGTTTAGAATACTGTTTAATTTCTATTCACTTCATTCGCTGCTACTCAATACTATAAAATAATAACTGGACCATAACACTTGTACTTGAGTTCCCTCCACATTTTCTCATCCGGGCCGGCTTGGGACCGGCACAGTGTTACACTGCAACAGTACAAAACACGAATTACAAACGCACAGCCACACTCACCAAGGCATTGTTTTTTTTTTTGAAATGCTCACCTGAATATATTTCAAAAGTGGCAGTAAACACCAAGGCAATATTCACACACACACACACACACAGTGGCATACAACAATAATATTCACACACACACAATGGCACAAAACAACAAACAATAAATTGTTAGCAGGACCTAAGTAAACAAAATCTAGACCCTCAAGGTCTCGAAAATACTCATGCTCAAAAAAAAAGGTCTCGAAAATACTCTAGGAAGCTAGAGCCTGATTATCTTCATCACTCGGTACAGAAAAAGATTCTGCTGTTTTAGCCATTAATAAATATATGTGAAATATGGAACATAACGACATGAACGGATACCTTGTGTCCTAAAAATCCAGGATGCATGTAAGAAAAATGCACTCAGCAGGTGTTTAACTAGCGAGCTGTCAATTAAATTACAAGTTCCCCAGCAAACAAAGAATATTAACTCAAGATTCCGTAATCGTGATCAAATTAGTCAGAATGTTGGAAATATGCCTTAGAGGCAATAATAAAATGGTTATTATTGTATTTCCTTGTTCATGATAATTGTCTATTGTTCATGCTATAATTGTATTAACTGGAAACCGTAATACATGTGTGAATACATAGACCACAACAATGTCCCTAGTAAGCCTATAGTTGACTAGCTCGTTGATCAATACATGGTTATGGTTTCCTGACCATGGACATTGGATGTCATTGATAACGGATCACATCATTAGTACAAGACCCAATCCTAAGCATAGCACAAGATCGTGTAGTTCGTTTGCTAGAGCTTTTCTAATGTTAAGTATCATTCCTTAGACCATGAGATTGTGCAACTCCCGGATACCGTAGGAATGCTTTGGGTGTACCAAACGTCACAACGTAACTAGGTGGCTATAAAGGTGCACTACAGGTATCTTCAAAAGTGTCTGTTGGGTTGGCACGAATCGAGACTGGGATTTGTCACTCCTTATGACGGAGAGGTGTCTCTAGGCCCACTCGGTAATGCATCATCATAATGAGCTCAATGTGACTAATGAGTTAGCCACGGGATCATGCATTACGGAACGAGTAAAGAGACTTGCCGGTAACGAGATTGAACAAGGTATTGGGATACCGACGATCGAATCTCGGGCAAGTAACATACCGGTGGACAAAGGGAATTGTATATGAGATTGATTGAATCCCCGACATCGTGGTTCATCCGATGAGATCATCGTGGAACATGTAGGAGCCAACATGGGTATCCAGATCCCGCTGTTGGTTATTGGCCGGAGAACGTCTCGGTCATGTCTACATGGTTGCTGAACCCGTAGGGTCTACACACTTAAGGTTCGGTGACGCTAGAGTTGTTATGGGAAATAGTATGTGGTTACCGAAGGTTGTTCAGAGTCCCGGATGAGATCCCGGACGTGACGAGGAACTCTGGAATGGTCCGGAGGTGAAGATCGATATATTGGACGAAGGGTATTGGAGTCCGGAATTGTTCTGGCAGTACCGGGTGACGACCAGCGTGACCGAAAGGTGTTTCGGAGGCCCAGGCAAGCGTTGGGGGGCCTTATGGGCAAAGGGGAGGGGGCACATCAGCCCACTAAGGGGTTGTGCGCCCCTCCCACCCCATCTCACGTAACGTGGAGAGGTGGGAGCGCCTCCCCTAGGGCAGCCACCCCTCCCGGCTTGGGGGGCAAGTTTCCTAGGGGTGGGGGCGCCCAAACCCATCTAGGGTTTCCCCTGTGGCCGCCGCCCCTCCCCTAGGGAACCCTAGGGCGCCTCCTCCACCCCCTTCCCCCTATATATAGTGAGGGAGAGAGAGGGCAGCCGGACCCCTTCCCTGGCGCAACCCCTCCCTCCTCCAACTATTCCTTCTCCTCCGTAGAGCTTGGCGAAGCCCTGCAGGAATACCACAAGCTCCACCACCACGTCGTCGTGCTACCGGTGTTCTCCCTCAACTTCTCCTCTCCCCTTGCTGGATCAAGAAGGAGGAGATGTCCCCGGGCTGTACGTGTGTTGAACACGGAGGCGCCGTCCGTTCGGCACTAGATCGGATCTTCCGCGATTTGAATCGCCGCGAGTACGACTCCATCAACCGTGTTCTTGTAACGCTTCCGCTTAGCGATATTCAAGGGTATGAAGATGCACTCCCTCTCTCTCGTTGCTAGCATATCCTAGATTGATCTTGGTGAAACGTAGGAAATTTTTGAATTATTACTACGTTTCCCAACAGTGGCATCATGAGCTAGGTCTATGCGTAGATTCTATGCACGAGTAGAACACAAATTAGTTGTGGGCGATGATTTGTTCAATTTGCTTGTCGTTACTAGTCTTATCTTGATTCGGCGACATTGTGGGATGAAGCGGCCCAGACCGACCTTACACGTACACCTACGTGAGACAGGTTCCACCGACTGACATGCACTTGATGCATAAGGTGGCTAGCGGGTATCTGTCTCTCCCACTTTAGTCGGATCAGATTTGATGAAGAGGGTTGTCGGTGTCAAAACCGGTGGATCTCGGGTAGGGGGTCCCGAACTGTGCATCTAGGCGGATGGTAACAGGAGACAAGGGACACGATGTTTTTACCCAGGTTCGGGCCCTCTCGATGGAGGTAAAACCCTACTCCTGTTGATTAATATTGATGATATGGGTAGTACAAGAGTAGATCTACCACGAGATCAAGGAGGCTAAACCCTAGAAGCTAGCCTATGGTATGATTGTTGTTCGTCCTATGGACTAAAACCCTCCGGTTTATATAGACACTGGAGAGGGCTAGGGTTACACAGAGTCGGTTACAATGGTAGGAGATCTACATATCCGTCTCGCCAAGCTTGCCTTTCACACCAAGGAAAGTCCCATCCGGACACGGGAAGAAGTCTTCAATCTTGTATCTTCATAGTCCGAGAGTCTGGCCAAAGGTTATAGTCCGGCTATCCAGACACCCCCTAATCCAGGACTCCCTCAGTAGCCCCTGAACCAGGCTTCAATGACGATGAGTCCGGCACGCATATTGTCTTCGGCATTGCAAGGCGGGTTCCTCCTCCAAGTACTTCATAGAAGATTTTGAACGCAAGGATAGTGTCCGGCTCTGCAAAATAAGTTCCACATATTGCCATAGAGAGAATAGTATTTACACAAACCCAATCTGCTGACGTATTCCGTAGGCATGACATCACACCACGGCCAAGCCTTTATTCGAATCGTTTTACAGTCCCACCTCAGCGCGTTTAGTGAGGCGGTTTCCTTGGCATGTCTTGTCGAAGCAGAGATCGTGTCCCCTTTATTTACGGGATTCTCATCAATATGGACGTGGGCAACCCAGTCGTGCCCGTTGGTAAATCTCCTCGATCAAAAGCGAATCCCAAACGATCACGGGGAGGGCTCTTGGTATTCAACCTCTTATAAAGAGACCAAGGCTTTACTCCTTTCTTTCGATCTTAATCGAATTCGCCCTTCTCCTCGAGTTCCAACACTCAAGACTTCAGATCTAGGCGCTTCGGACCTTCGACGATGTCCGGCTCCGACCTTCAAGGTCGATGGATGCCTTCCTCCGTTACGGAGGAAGACGTGCTAAGGCTAAGAGATGCCAGGTTCTTGACCAGCGAAATCTCGCATAGGCTGCCTGCTCATGGGCAGGTCATTCCCACTCCCAAGCCTGGTGAGAGTGTGGTGTTCGTGCCTCACTTCCTTCAGGGGCTAGGCTTCCCGACGGATCCCTTCGTGAGGGGGCTCATGTTTTATTATGGGCTGGAATTTCATGACTTAGCTCCGGAGTCCATCCTCCATATTTCATCATTCATCGTCGTGTGTGAAGCCTTCCTCCGCATTACTCCTCACTTCGGACTATGGCTCAAGACCTTCAAAGTAGAGCCGAAGATGATCGAGGGATGGCCCGCGGAGTGCGGTGGTGCCGTTATAGGCAAGAATGTTGATGCTCCATGGCCCGAGGGCTCTTTTCAAGAGGAGTCCAGCTTATGGCAACGAGAGTGGTTTTATATCACCGCTCCCAGGGGCACCGAGTGGGTGGCGCCACCTGCCTTTCGCTCGGGTCCCCCACCACAGCTAGCGTCATGGGTTAATAAAGGACTGGACTGGGGGCCGTCCAAGGACGTGCCCTTGTTGCAGGGCCGCATCCGAGATCTCCTAGAAAGAGACATCAGCCTGGTCGTGGTGACGCAGGTCATGCTGATTCGCCGAACCCTGCCCTGCAAACTGTTGGAAATATGCCCTAGAGGCAATAATAAAAGGATTATTATTATATTTCTTTGTTCATGATAGTTGTCTTTTATTCATGCTATAAATGTATGATCCGGAAATCATAATACACGTGTGAATACATAGACCTCAATATGTCCCTAGTGAGCCTCTAGTTGACTGGCTCGTTGTGATCAATAGATAGTCATGGTTTCCTGGCTATGGACATTGGATGTCGTTGATAACGGGATCACATCATTAGGAGAATGATGTGATGGACAAGACCCAATCCTAAGCATAGCACAAAGTTCGGTTAGTTCGTTTGCTAGATCTTTTCCAATGTCAAGTATCTCTTCCTTAGACCATGAGATCGTGTAACTCCCGGATACCGTAGGAGTGCTTTGGGTGTACCAAACGTCACAACGTAACTGGGTGACTATAAAGGTGCATTACAGGTATCTCCGAAAGTGTCTGTTGGGTTGACACGGATCGAGACTGGGATTTGTCACTCCGTGTTACGGAGAGGTATCACTGGGCCCACTCGGTAGTGCATCATCATAATGAGCTCAAGGTGGCCAAGTGTCTGGTCACTGGATCATGCATTATGGTACGAGTAAAGTGACTTGCCGGTAACGAGACTGAACGAGGTATTGGGATACCGACGATCGAGTCTCGGGCAAGTAACATACCGTCTGATAAAGGGAATAGTATACGGGGTTGCTTGAACCCTTGACATCGTGGTTCATCCGATGACAACATCGAGGAGCATGTGGGAGCCAACATGGGTATCCAGATCCCGCTGTTGGTTATTGACCTGAGAGCATCTCGGTCATGTCTGCATGTCTCCCGAACCCGTAGGGTCTACACACTTAAGGTTCGGTGACGCTAGGGTTATTAGGAAGACTTGTATGTGATTACCGAATGTTGTTCGGAGTCCCGGATGAGATCCCGGACGTCACGAGGAGTTCCGGAATGGTCCGGAGGTAAAGATTTATATATGGAAAGTTGTTAAACGGACTCCGGAAAGTTTCGGGGGCATACCGGTATTGTACTGGGGCCACCGGAAGGGTTCCGGGGGTCCACCGGGAGGGGCCACCCCTCCCGGGGGGGCCACATGGGCTGTGTGGGAGAGGGAGCCAGCCCCTGGTGGGCTGGGCGCGCCTCCCCACCTAGGCCCATGCGGCTAAGGCATGGGAGGGGGAAACCCTAAAGGGGGCGCCCCCCTAGCATGGGGGGCAAGCCTCCCCTCTTTCCCCTCTCCCTTTGGCTGCCGCCCCCCTCTAGGGTTTCCCCTAGAGGGCCGGCCCCCCTTGCCCCTTCCCCTATAAATAGAGGGGTGAGGGGAGGGCAGCCACACCACAACTCAAGGCGCAGCCCCTCCCCTCCCCAACACCTCTCCTCCTCCGTACGTGCTTGGCGAAGCCCTGTCGGAGTACTGCTGCACCAACTACACCACGCCGTCGTGCTGCCGTTGGAGCTGCCTTCCTCAACCTCTCCTTCCTCCTTGCTGGATCAAGACGGAGGAGACGTCGTCCGTCCCGTACGTGTGTTGAACGCGGAGGTGCTGTCCGTTCAGCACTTGGTCATCGGTGATCCGAATCACGACGAGTACGACTCCATCATCACCATCCCCTTGAACGCTTCCGCACTCGATCTACAAGTGGTATGTAGATGCAAACTCACTCCCTTGACTCGTTGCTTAGATGAACTCATAGATGGATCTTGGTGAAACCGTAGGAAAAATTTTGTTTTTCTGCAACGTTCCCCAACAGTGGCATCATGAGCTAGGTCTATGCGTAGTTCTCTATTGCACGAGTAGAACACAATTTTGTTGTGGGCGTGGATCTTTTCAACTTGCTTGCCGCTACTAGTCTTATCTTGCTTCAGCGGTATTGTGGGATGAAGCGGCCCGGACCAACCTTACACGTACGCTTACGTGAGACCGGTTCCACCAACTGACATGCACTAGTTGCATAAGGTGGCTGGCGGGTGTCTGTCTCTCCCACTTTAGTTGGAGCGGATTCGATGAAAAGGGTCCTTATGAAGGGTAAATAGAAGTTGACAAGATCACGTTGTGGTTATTCGTAGGTAAGAAAACGTTCTTGCTAGAACCCAATTGCAGCCACGTAAAAGATGCAACAACAATTAGAGGACGTCTAACTTGTTTTTGCAGCAATTGTCATGTGATGTGATATGGCCAGAAGTTGTGATGAATGATGAATGATATATTGTGATGTATGAGATCATGTTCTTGTAATAGGAATCACGACTTGCATGTCGATGAGTATGACAACCGGCAGGAGCCATAGGAGTTGTCTTTATTTTGTATGACCTGCGTGTCATTGAAGAACGCCATGTAAACTACTTTACTTTATTGCTAAACGCGTTAGTCATAGAAGTAGAAGTAGTCGTTGGCGTGACAACTTCATGAAGACACGATGATGGAGATCATGATGATGGAGATCATGGTGTCATGCCGGTGACAAGATGATCATGGAGCCCCGAAGATGAAGATCAAAGGAGCTATATGATATTGGCCATATCATGTCACTACTTTATATAATTGCATGTGATGTTTATTATGTTTATGCATCTTGTTTACTTAGAACGACGGTAGTAAATAAGATGATCCCTTATAACAATTTCAAGAAAGTGTTCCCCCTAACTGTGCACCGTTGCTAAAGTTCGTCGTTTCGAAGCACCACGTGATGATCGGGTGTGATAGATCCTTACGTTCACATACAACGGGTGTAAGACAGTTTTACACATGCAAAAACACTTAGGGTTAACTTGACGAGCCTAGCATGTACAGACATGGCCTCGGAACACGGAGACCGAAAGGTCGAACACGAGTCGTATGGAAGATACGATCAACATGAGAATGTTCACCGACGATGACTAGTCCGTCTCACGTGATGATCGGACACGGCCTAGTCGACTCGGATCGTGTAACACTTAGATGACTAGAGGGATGTCTAATCTGAGTGGGAGTTCATTCAATAATTTGATTAGATGAACTTAATTATCATGAACTTAGTCTAAAACCTTTTGCATAATATGTCTTGTAGATCAAATGGCCAACGCTCATGTCAACATGAACTTCAACGCGTTCCTAGAGAAAACCAAGCTGAAAGATGATGGCAGCAACTATACGGACTGGGTCCGGAACCTGAGGATCATCCTCATAGCTGCCAGGAAACAATATGTCCTAGAAGGACCGCTAGGTGACGCTCCCGTCCCAGAGAACCAAGACATTATGAATGCTTGGCAGTCTCGTGCTGATGATTACTCCCTCGTTCAGTGCGGCATGCTTTACAGCTTAGAACCGGGGCTCCAAAAGCGTCTTGAGCATCACAGAGCATATGAGATGTTCGAAGAGCTGAAACTAGTTTTCCAAGATCACGCCCGGGTCGAGAGATATGACATCTCTGACAAGTTCTATAGTTGTAAGATGGAGGAAAATAGTTCTGTCAGTGAGCACATACTCAAGATGTCTGGGTTGCACAACCGTATGACCCAGCTGAATATTAACCTCCCTGATGAGGCAGTCATTGACAGAATCCTTCAGTCGCTCCCACCAAGCTACAAGAGCTTTGATGAACTACAATATGCAGGGGATGGTAAAGACCATTCCTGAAGTATTTTCTATGCTGAAGTCAGCAGAGGTTGAAATCAAGAAAGAACATCAAGTGTTGATGGTCAATAAGACCACTAAGTTCAAGAAGGGCAAGGGTAAGAAGAACTTCAAGAAGGACGGCAAGGAGGTTGCCGCGCCCGGTAAGCCAGTTGCCGGGAAGAAGTCAAAGAATGGACCCAAGCCTGAGACTGAGTGCTTTTATTGCAAGGGGAAGGGTCACTGGAAGCGGAACTGCCCCAAATACTTAGCGGATAAGAAGGCCGGCAACACTAAAGGTATATTTGATATACATGTAATTGATGTGTACCTTACCAGTACTCGTAGTAACTCCTGGGTATTTGATACCGGTGCCGTTGCTCATATTTGTAACTCACAGCAGGAGCTGCGGAATAAGCGGAGACTGGCGAAGGACGAGGTGACGATGCGCGTCGGGAATGGTTCCAGAGTCGATGTGATCGCCGTCGGCACGCTACCTCTACATTTACCCACGGGATTAGTTTTGAACCTTAATAATTGTTATTTAGTGCCAAGTTTGAGCATGAACATTGTATCTGGATCTCGTTTAATACGAGATGGCTACTCATTTAAGTCTGAGAATAATGGTTGTTCGATTTATATGAGAGATATGTTTTATGGTCATGCTCCGATGGTCAATGGTTTATTCTTAATGAATCTCGAGCGTAATACTACACATATTCATAGCGTGAATACCAAAAGATGTAAAGTTGATAACGATAGTCCCACATACTTGTGGCACTGCCGCCTTGGTCACATTGGTGTCAAGCGCATGAAGAAGCTCCATGCTGATGGACTTTTAGAGTCTCTCGATTATGAATCATTTGACACATGCGAACCATGCCTCATGGGCAAGATGACCAAGACTCCGTTCTCCGGAACAATGGAGCGAGCAACCAACTTGTTGGAAATCATACATACCGATGTGTGCGGTCCAATGAGTGTTGAGGCTCGCGGAGGATATCGTTATGTTCTCACTCTCACTGATGACTTGAGTAGATATGGGTATGTCTACTTAATGAAACACAAGTCTGAGACCTTTGAAAAGTTCAAGGAATTTCAGAATGAGGTAGAGAATCAACGTGACCGAAAGATAAAATTCCTACGATCAGATCGTGGAGGAGAATACTTAAGTCACGAATTTGGTACACACTTAAGGAAATGTGGAATCGTTTCACAACTCACGCCGCCTGGAACACCTCAGCGTAACGGTGTGTCCGAACGTCGTAATCGCACTCTATTAGATATGGTGCGGTCTATGATGTCTCTTACCGATTTACCACTATCATTTTGGGGATACGCTCTAGAGACAGCTACATTCACTTTAAATAGGGCACCGTCTAAATCCGTTGAGACGACACCGTATGAATTATGGTTTGGGAAGAAACCTAAGCTGTCGTTTCTAAAAGTTTGGGGATGCGATGCTTATGTCAAGAAACTTCAACCTGAAAAGCTCGAACCCAAGTCGGAAAAATGCGTCTTCATAGGATACCCTAAGGAAACCATTGGGTATACCTTCTACTTAAGATCCGAGGGCAAGATCTTTGTTGCCAAGAACGGATCCTTTCTGGAAAAGGAGTTTCTCTCGAAAGGAGTAAGTGGGAGGAAAGTAGAACTCGATGAAGTACTACCTCTTGAACCGGAAAGTAGTGCAGCTCAGGAAAATGTTCCTGTGATGCCTACACCAACTGAAGAGGAAAATAATGATGATGATCAAGGTACTTCGGATCAAGTTGCTACTGAACTTCGTAGGTCCACAAGGACACGTTCCGCACCAGAGTGGTACGGCAACCCTGTCCTGGAAATCATGTTGTTAGACAACGGTGAACCTTCGAACTATGAAGAAGCTATGGCGGGTCCAGATTCCAACAAATGGCTAGAAGCCATGAAATCCGAGATAGAATCCATGTATGAAAACAAAGTATGGACTTTGACTGACTTGCCCGATGATCGGCGAGCGATAGAAAACAAATGGATCTTTAAGAAGAAGACGGACGCGGATGGTAATGTTACCATCTATAAAGCTCGACTTGTCGCTAAGGGTTATCGGCAAGTTCAAGGGATTGACTACGATGAGACTTTCTCTCCCGTAGCGAAGCTTAAGTCCGTCCGAATCATGTTAGCAATTGCCGCATACTATGATTATGAGATATGGCAGATGGACGTCAAAACGGCATTCCTTAACGGTTATCTTAAGGAAGAACTGTATATGATGCAGCCGGAAGGTTTTGTCGATCCTAAGAACGCTAACAAAGTATGCAAGCTCCAGCGATCCATTTATGGGCTGGTGCAAGCATCTCGGAGTTGGAACATTCGCTTTGATGAGATGATCAAAGCGTTTGGGTTTATGCAGACTTATGGAGAAGCCTGCGTTTACAAGAAAGTGAGTGGGAGCTCTGTAGCATTTCTCATATTATATGTAGATGACATACTTTTGATGGGAAATGATATAGAATTCTTGGACAGCATTAAGGCCTACTTGAATAAGTGTTTTTCAATGAAGGACCTTGGAGAAGCTGCTTATATATTAGGCATCAAGATCTATAGAAATAGATCGAGACGCCTCATAGGTCTTTCACAAAGCACATACCTTGATAAAATTTTGAAGAAGTTCAAAATGGATCAGTCCAAGAAGGGGTTCTTGCCTGTATTGCAAGGTGTGAGATTGAGCTCAGCTCAATGCCCGACCACGGCAAAAGATATAGAAGAGATGAGTGTCATCCCCTATGCTTCAGCCATAGGATCTATTATGTATGCCATGCTGTGTACCAGACCTGATGTAAACCTTGCCGTAAGTTTGGTAGGAAGGTACCAAAGTAATCCCGGCAAGGAACACTGGACAGCGGTCAAGAATATCCTGAAGTACCTGAAAAGGACAAAGGACATGTTTCTCGTTTATGGAGGTGACGAAGAGCTCGTCGTAAAGGGTTACGTCGACGCTAGCTTCGACACAGATCTGGATGACTCTAAGTCACAAACCGGATACGTGTATATGTTGAATGGTGGAGCAGTAAGCTGGTGCAGCTGCAAGCAGAGCGTGGTGGCGGGATCTACATGTGAAGCGGAGTACATGGCAGCCTCGGAGGCAGCGCATGAAGCTATTTGGGTGAAGGAGTTCATCACCGACCTAGGAGTCATACCCAATGCGTCGGGGCCGATCAAACTCTTCTGTGACAACACTGGAGCTATTGCCCTTGCCAAGGAGCCCAGGTTTCACAAGAAGACCAGGCACATCAAGCGTCGTTTCAACTCCATCCGTGAAAATGTTCAAGATGGAGACATAGAAATTTGCAAAGTACATACGGATCTGAATGTCGCAGATCCGTTGACTAAACCTCTCTCGCGAGCAAAACATGATCAGCACCAGAACTCTATGGGTGTTCGATTCATCACAATGTAACTAGATTATTGACTCTAGTGCAAGTGGGAGACTGTTGGAAATATGCCCTAGAGGCAATAATAAAAGGATTATTATTATATTTCTTTGTTCATGATAGTTGTCTTTTATTCATGCTATAACTGTATTATCCGGAAATCATAATACACGTGTGAATACATAGACCTCAATATGTCCCTAGTGAGCCTCTAGTTGACTGGCTCGTTGTGATCAATAGATAGTCATGGTTTCCTGGCTATGGACATTGGATGTCGTTGATAACGGGATCACATCATTAGGAGAATGATGTGATGGACAAGACCCAATCCTAAGCATAGCACAAAGGTCGGTTAGTTCGTTTGCTAGAGCTTTTCCAATGTCAAGTATCTCTTCCTTAGACCATGAGATCGTGTAACTCCCGGATACCGTAGGAGTGCTTTGGGTGTACCAAACGTCACAACGTAACTGGGTGACTATAAAGGTGCATTACAGGTATCTCCGAAAGTGTCTGTTGGGTTGACACGGATTGAGACTGGGATTTGTCACTCCGTGTTACGGAGAGGTATCACTGGGCCCACTCGGTAGTGCATCATCATAATGAGCTCAAGGTGGCCAAGTGTCTAGTCACGGGATCATGCATTACGGTACGAGTAAAGTGACTTGCCGGTAACGAGAATGAACGAGGTATTGGGATACCGACGATCGAGTCTCGGGCAAGTAACATACCGTCTGATAAAGGGAATAGTATACGGGGTTGCTTGAACCCTTGACGTCGTGGTTCATCCGATGACAACATCGAGGAGCATGTGGGAGCCAACATGGGTATCCAGATCCCGCTGTTGGTTATTGACCTGAGAGCATCTCGGTCATGTCTACATGTCTCCCGAACCCGTAGGGTCTACACACTTAAGGTTCGGTGACGCTAGGGTTATTAGGAAGACTTGTATGTGATTACCGAATGTTGTTTGGAGTCCCGGATGAGATCCCGGACGTCACGAGGAGTTCCGAAATGGTCCGGAGGTAAAGATTTATATATGGAAAGTTGTTAAACGGACTCCGGAAAGTTTCGGGGGCATATCGGTATTGTACCGGGGCCACCGGAAGGGTTCCGGGGGTCCACCGGGAGGGGCCACCCCTCCCGGGGGGGCCACATGGGCTGTGTGGGACAGGGAGCCAGCCCTTGGTGGGCTGGGCGCGCCTCCCCACCTAGGCCCATGCGGCTAAGGCATGGGAGGGGGAAACCCTAAAGGGGGCGCCCCCCTAGCTTGGGGGGCAAGCCTCCCCTCTTTCCCCTCTCCCTTTGGCCGCCGCCCCCCTCTAGGGTTTCCCCTAGAGGGCCGGCCCCCTTGCCCCTTCCCCTATAAATAGAGGGGTGAGGGGAGGGCAGCCACACCACAACTCAAGGCGCAGCCCCTCCCCTCCCCAACACCTCTCCTCCTCCGTACGTGCTTGGCGAAGCCCTGTCGGAGTACTGCTGCACCAAATACACCACGCCGTCGTGCTGCCATTGGAGCTGCCTTCCTCAACCTCTCCTTCCTCCTTGCTGGATCAAGACGGAGGAGACGTCGTCCGTCCCGTACGTGTGTTGAACGCGGAGGTGTTGTCCGTTCAGCACTTGGTCATCGGTGATCCGAATCACGACGAGTACGACTCCATCATCACCATCCCCTTGAACGCTTCCGCACTAGATCTACAAGTGGTATGTAGATGCAAACTCACTCCCTTGACTTGTTGCTTAGATGAACTCATAGATGGATCTTGGTGAAACCGTAGGAAAAATTTTGTTTTTCTGCAACGTTCCCCAACACAAACGTCGTCCCCTCCGCCTGTGGGAGTTCAATCCAGAAGGACCACGAGCTCTCCAACATTTTATGGGTGCGACGCCCGTGGAGATGTACAAATTGTTCTTCGGATCACAAGCAATGTGTCCGGACTTGACCGAGGACGCGAATCTGAGCTGCAATCGCCCGGATACTCAAGTAAGTAGCCCTGTGCCCGGACTCGCAATCCGCATATTTATCATAAAATTGCCCTCAAAAGAGTTGTCCTTTAAACAGGAGTGGATAGTGAAAGCAAAGCTAATCAGGTGTCCGGCCCCCCTCCCTGAGACCACGCTGGATCCCGTGCTAGTCAGAATGTTGGAGGTTGTGCCTTCGGAGGAAAGCGAGGGAGGGGACAAGGAAGCTACGGCCTCCTCGAAGGAGGCTGCTCAGAAGGGAGGAATCGAAAATTCCTCTCCTCAGGGGAAGAAGAGGACCGCCTCTGGAGACCCGGAGACCATGGCCTCAAAGCGGGAGAAGAAATCTTCATCAGAGGGTCCTGCGCCGGGGGATACTTCATCCGAATTATGCCCTCAATGGGATCAGCCCTCCACCGAGCCGTAAGTAGAGAGGGGTTTTCTTTTTAAGAAATGAGAGAAATCCTTGCTTTATATTTGAGAAAAGTAACCGAAAATTTACCTTGTAGCTCGGACCTTAGCCCTTCTCAGCAGAGCTCGTCTTCATGGGATCTTCTTCCGGAGATGATGGAGAGCTGAACGCCTCCCCCTGTCGTACTGCCTTGCGAGGCGGGCACCCTGAGGTATCATCGCGGAGGGTTTCTCCGAATCCGGCAGGGCCAGAAGGTAGTCATATGCCCCCCAAAGCCCTCCACATCCGGCCTTCGAAAAGGGCCATCGGACGAGTCCAGCACCGTCCGGTGCACGGTCGGAGGAGCTGAAGGATCTGCCAGGGCGAGCATCTATCTCAGAGGAGCACCATGCATTGATGGGTACGGTGATTGAGAGGATTTCATCCGCGGAGAGCGGATTGCACGAGGCCGTCAGGAGTTTACTAACATGTTTTGAGGTACGCGAATAATGTACCCTTTTTGACAGTTGCGCATAAATAAGATGCGCCCTGTGTAGATAGTAGCCCCTGAGACTCTGTGCGTTGTCAAAAGTGACGGCGCCCAGAGGATCGTAATCCCAGGTCTAATGTGCCACCTTCATACGTGGGTGGTGAAGTATCCGGTGGTCAGTCGTACTGATGAATTTGCTGAACTAAAGCGGCAACTTGACGTGGCAGATGCCGACATCGCGCTTGTCAACAAGCGGCTTGACGAGGCACAAGGTATGTAATTTCTCCAGCGGCACCTGGTAAGAGGAGCTTGATGCCAGTATCTTACAGCGTGTGCGCTTGATGCAGATGGTGCCGCTGGCATGGAGAATCTTCGGGCGGAACTTGCCCGAGCCAAGGAGCAACCAGGAAAAGTGATGCGGCTGCCGGAAAGGCAATTGAAGAGCTGAAAGCCGAACGGGCTGCTCACTGCCGAAGCAAGAAGGAAATGGCCGAGATGGCCGTGAAGCTGAAGAGCGCTGCTGACCGTTGCAAGCTTGTTGAAAAAGAAGATCGGGCGGAACAGACGGACCTGGAGAAGGCCATTGCAGATTCCAAGGATGCTCGCTCTGCGATGAGAGCTATGAAGGAGGAGCTACGTCAGGCCGAAGATATCGCGGCTGGAAAGCCCTTTATGCTGCGGAGGAAGTTTTGTGATCCTAAACATGCTCCGTTAGACCGGATGTGGAGTACAGCGGACACCTATCTGGATTTGGCAGCGAGTGCCGCATATGCGACCGAACACTTCCAAGATCAAGAAGATCGCGAAGTGGAAAAGCTCTTCTGGTCGCAGTTCCACAATCCAGAGCGTCCACTGTCATTAGCCGATCGTTTGGCCAAATGGGTCGAGCTAAATAGGTTGTCTGGACTCGCCATGAAGTATGTCATGAGTCATCTATGGCCGAAGAGGCCAGAGCCAAAAAGTTATTTCAACTTGGTGCAACAGTTCCTTGGTGCGGTGCCGCATATCAATGTGATGAAGAGGTCAGCGTTCATAGAGGGTGCGTGGATGGCTCTTGCCCGTGTCAAGACATACTAGGCGAAGATGGAGGCCACCACTGTTGCATCCCAAGACTCGGACGGAAGCCGCGTACCTGCCGAGCACTATTTTCAGGAAGTTCTGCATGGCGCTCGTTTAATAGAGACGCAGTGCTCGAAGGATACTATGTTCGAATAGCATATATTATTGTAAAACAATGTTTTGATAAATTGTAGAAGATTTTTATAATTGTGCATGCAAGTATTATAATACCTCCTATGCGGCTGTTTAGGATATATATAATCTGAAAGATGGCAGTCGTCGGCTTCAGCCCCCAAATTATGCGGGGGTGTTCGCAGAAGGCGCATTTTCACACTTGATCCAACGTCTTGGTCCTACAAAGGAGGTGATAGCGCAGCGAACTAGGCAATCAGACTATGATGCTTTATTAGTTTCACTTAGCCATAGGAGTTTGACAGTGAGGCTACTATATAGCCCCTGGTGGCGCCTACGCTCGCCCGAACTCAGGGCGCGTATGTGCCTGGCCGGGAAACGGCCCTTCGTTAATGCGGAGGAATCCTAAAGATTCCGGTAGGTCATCGAGTGGTTGACTAGTCTCACGCTATATCATGACAGTCAGTTTTCGGCTTTCTCTACTGAGGTGCTCGCCTGGCCGAACCGGGGCACAATCGTAGTAGTTCTCCTGGTTCCCCCTTAGCCGATAGAGCGGAACGTAAGGCAGTAAAACACAGGAGTCGTGCAAACCCAACATTTGACCAAAGACATGATTCGAAGCTGATGCATATAAGGCCAAACTCGCGACGCCGAACACTCCCTAAGGTATTCGGTCTTTATGAGGGTGGGCGGAACAACGCCCTTGGTAATAAGCCCCTTGTGTCCAGGTACGCGCAAAATTCTGATGTGGCCACTGATGTCTACTACACAACCTTCTTCTTGTAGACGTTGTTGGGCCTCCAAGTGCAGAGGTTTGTAGGACAGTAGAAAATTTCCCTCAAGTGGATGACCTAAGGTTTATCAATCCGTAGGAGGCATAGGATGAAGATGGTCTCTCTCAAGCAACCCTGCAACCAAATAACAAAGAGTCTCTTGTGTCCCCAACACACCCAATACAATGGTAAATTGTATAGGTGCACTAGTTCGGCGAAGAGATGGTGATACAAGTGCAATATTGATGGTAGATAAAGGTATTTGTAATCTGAAAATATAAAAACAGCAAGGTAACTAATGATAAAAGTGAGCGTAAACGGTATTGCAATGTGTGGAAATAAGGCCTAGGGTTCATACTTTCGCTAGTGCAAGTTCCCTCAACAATACTAACATAATTGGATCACATAACTATCCCTCAACATGCAACAAAGAGTCACTCCAAACTCACTAATAGCGGAGAACGAACGAAGAGATTATGGTAGGGTACGAAACTACCTCAAAGTTATTCTTTCCAATCAATCCGTTGGGCTATTCCTATAAGTGTCACAAACAGCCCTAGAGTTCGTACTAGAATAACACCTTAAGACACACATCAACCAAAACCCTAATGTCTCCTAGATACTCCAATGTCACCTCAAGTATCCGTGGGTATGATTATACGATATGCGTCACACAATCTCAGATTCATCTATTCAACCAACACAAAGGACCTCAAAGAGGGCCCCAAAGTTCTACCGGAGAATCACGACGAAAACGTGTGCCAACCCCTATGCATAGGTTCATGGGTGGAACCCGCAAGTTGATCACCAAAACATACATCAAGTGAATCACGTGATATCCCATTGTCACCACAGATATCCATGGCAAGACATACATCAAGTGTTCTCAAATCTTTAAAGACTCAATCCGATAAGATAACTTCAAAGGGGAAACTCAATTCATTACAAGAGAGTAGAGGGGGGAAGAAACATCATAGGATCCAAATGCAATAGCAAAGCTCGCGATACATCAAGATTGTGTCATCTCAAGAACACGAGAGAGAGAGAGAGATCAAACACATAGCTACTGGTACATACCCTCAGCCCCAAGGGAGAACTACTCCCTCCTCGTCAGGATGATGAAGATGGCCACCGGTGAGGGATCCCCCCTCCGGCAGGGTGCCGGATCAGGGTCCCGATTGACTTTTGGTGGCTACGGACGCTTCTGGCGGCGGAACTCCCGATCTATTGTTGCTCCCGGATGTTTTTAGAGTATATGGATATATATAGGCGGAAGAAGTACGTCGGTGGATCTCCGAGGGGCCCGCGAGGCAGGGGGGCGTGCCCAGGGGGGGACGCCCTCCACCCTCGTGACCTCCCCGGAAACTTCTTGGAGTAGGGACCAAGTCTCCTGGATCACGTTCGGTGAGAAGATCATGTTCCCGAAGCTTTCATTCCATTTGGACTCCGTTTGATATTCTGTTTCCTCGAAATACTGAAATAGGCAAAAAAACAGCAATTCTGGGCTGGGCCTCCGGTTAATAGGTTAGTCCCAAAAATAATATAAAAGTGGAAAATAAAGCCCAGTATAGTCCAAAATAGTAGATAAAGTAGCATGGAGCAATCAAAAATTATAGATACGTTGGAGACGTATCAGGCATCCCCAAGCTTAATTCCTGCTCGTCCTCGAGTAGGTAAATGATAAAAAGAGAATTTTTGATGCGGAGTGATACTTTGGCATAATTTCATTGTAAATCTTCTTAATCATGGTATGAATATTCAGATCCGAAAGGTTCAAGACAAAAGTTCATATTGACGTAAAAAATGATAATACTTCAAGCATACTAATCAAACAATTATGTCATCTCAAAATAACATGGCCAAAGGAAGTTCATCCCTACAAAATCATATAGTTAGGCTATGCTTAATTTTCGTCACACAAAGATGTTCCCAACTTCTATACCCCCGATGACAAGCCAAGCAATTGTTTCATACTCAAATAATCTCAAACTTTTTCAACCTTCACGCAATACATGAGCGCGAGCCATGGACATAGCACTATGGGTGGTATAGAATATGATGATGGGGATTGTGTGGAGAAGACAAAAAAGGAGAAAGTCTCACATCAACGAGGCTAATCAATGAGCTATGGAGATGCCCATCAATTGATGTTAATGCAAGGAGTAGGGATTCCCATGCAACGGATGCACTAGAGCTAAGAATGCTCAACAAAAGAAAACTAGTGGGTGTGCATCCAACTTGCTTGCTCATGAAGACCTAGGGCATTTCGAGGAAGCCCATCATTGGAATATACAAGCCAAGTTCTATAATGAAAAATTCCCACTAGTATGAACAAGACAACTTATGAGACTCACTATATGAAAATCATGGTGCTACTTTGAAGCACAATATATGAGACTCACTACATGAAGAACAAGGTGCTACTTTGAAGCACAAGTGTGGAAAAAAGAGATAGTAGCATTGCCCTTTTTATTTTCTCTTTTTTTTGGGCCCTTCTTTTTTCCTTTCTTTTTGTCCTTTCTCTCTTTATTTGATTGGGCAATGCTCTAATAATGATGATCATCACACTTCTATTGATTACAACATAATGATTACAACTCGATACTAGAGCAAGATATGACTCTATATGAATGCCTCCGGCGGTGTATCGGGATGGTGCAACGAATCAAGAGTGACATGTATGAAAAATAATGCATGGTGGCTTTGCCACAAATAGTATGTCAACTACAAGATCATGCAATGGCAATATGACAAAAGTAAAGCATGTCATGATGATGATGATGGAAGTTGCATGGCAATATATGTCGGAATGGCTATGGAAATGCCATGATAGGTAGGTATGGTGGCTGTTTTGAGGAAGATATAGGGAGGTTTATGTGTGAAAGAGCGTATCATATCACGGGGTTTGGATGCACCGGCAAAGTTTGCACCAACTCTCAATGTGAGAAAGGGCAATGCACGGTACCGAAGAGGCTAGCAAATGGCGGAAAGGTAAAAGTGCGTATAATCCATGGACTCAACATTAGTCAAAAGAACTCATATACTTATTGCAAAAATTTAGAAGTCATCAAAAATCAAGTACTATGCGCATGCTCCTAGGGGGATAGATTGGTAGGAAAAGACCATCGCTCATCCCTGACCGCCACTCATAAGGATGCACAAGCCAGGTACACTTCATGCTTCAAATTTGTTACACAACTTTAACCATACGTGCATGCTAAGGGACTTGCTAACTTCAACACAAGTATTTCTCAAATTCACAACTATTCAACTAGCACGACTATGATATTATCACCTCCATATCTCAAAACAATTATCAAGCACCAAACTTATCTTAGTATTCAACCCACTAAAAAGAAAGTTTCACATATCTTGAATACCAAGTATATTAACATTAAGAAAATTACCATGCTATTAACGACTCTCAAAATAATATAAATGAAGCATGAGAGATCAAGTTTCTCTAAAAAAACCACCACCATGCTCTAAAAGATCTAAGTGAAGCACTAGAGCAAAAATTATCACGCTCAAAAAGATATAAGTGAAGCACATAGAGTAAACTATCAAGCTCAAAAGATATAAGTGAAGCACATAGAGTATTCTAACAAGTTTCAATTCATACATGGCTCTCTCAAAAGGTGTGTACAGCAAGGATGATTGTGGTAGACTAACAAGCAAAGACACAAATAATACAAGACGCTCCAAGCAAAACACATATCATGTGGTGAATAAAAATATATCTCCAAGTAAATTACCGATGGAAGTGGACAAAAGAGGGGATGCCTTCCGGGGCATCCCCAAGCTTTGAATTTTTGGTGTAATTATATTATCTTGGGGGTGCCATGGGCATCCCCAATCTTAGACTCTTGCCACTCCTTGTTCCATAATCCATCAAAAGAATTCACCCAAAACTTGAAAACTTCACAACACAAAACTCAATAGAAATCTCGTGAGCTCCGTTAGAGAAAGAAAACAAAAGACTACTTTAAGGTACTGTAGTGAACTTCTTCTTTATTTATATTGGTGTTAAACCTACTGTATTCCAACTTCTCTATGGTTTATAAACTCTTTTACTAGCCATAGATTCATCAAAATAAGCAAAGAACACACGAAAAACAGAATCTGTCAAAAACAGAACAGTCTGTAGTAATCTGGATCAAACGTATACTTATAGAACTCATAAAATTCTAAAATAAATTGCTGGACCTGAGGAATTTATATATTAATCATATGCAAAAATAATTAACTAAATATCACTCTCCAAATAAAAATGGCAGTAATTCTCGTGAGCGCTAAAGTTTCTGTTTTTGACAGCATGATCAACAAGACTTTCCCCAAGTCTTCCCAAAGGTTCTACTTGGCGCAAACACTAATTAAAAGCATAAAACCACATCTAAACAGAGGCTAGATGAATTATTTATTACTAAATAGGAACAAAAATAAAGTTGGGTTGTCTCCCAACAAGTGCTATCGTTTAACGCCCCTAGCTAGGCACGATGATTTCAATGATGCTCACCTAAAGGATAAGACTTTGAACATAAAGAGAGCATCATGAAGAATATGACTAGCACATTTAAGTCTAACATGCTTACTATGCATAGGGATTTTGTGAGCAAACAACTTATGGGGACAAGAATCAACTTGCATAGGAAGGTAAAACAAGCATAACTTCAAAATTTCAAGCACATAGAGAGGAAACTTGACATTATTGCAATTCCTACAAGCATATATTCCTACCTCATAATAATTTTCAGTAGCATCATGAATGAATTCAACAATGTAACCAGCACCTAAAGCATTCTTTTCATGATCTACAAGCATAGAAAATTTATTACTCTCCACATAGGCAAAATTCTTCTCATTCGGAATAGTGGGAGTATCATAGGAAACTCGAATACTATAAATTGTTTCCACATTAAAAGAGTAATGTTCAGAAAAGAGGTAATCATAATCATGAAAAGTTTTATAAATATAATCATCACTACTTTTTATAGCATAAGTTTCATCACAATAATCATCATAAGTAGCAACTTTGTTGTCATCATAATCACTTTGCATATCAAAACATGGAAGGCTAAAAATATCATCATTATTAAACATAGCATCCCCAAGCTTGGGACAATCATTACTTGCAGAAAATATATTCTAAAATATGTCATCCTCATCAAACATAGCTTCCCCAAGCTTGGGCCTTTTTGTATCATAAGCATAATCACTCTCAACATTAATAGCATGGATAACACCAATAGTATAGCAATTATTATATTCTTCCAAGCATGTGCCAAAAAGATTTTCAAGATCATAAGAAGTATCATTATCTTCATTTTCATGAGGCACAGCAATAATAGGAGCAACTTTATTTGGGAGAGATACCTTTTTACCTCTCTTCCTTTTTCTTTTCTTCTTCTTTACCACATCGTGTGTGGGTTCAATCCTCTTTTTGGAGCTCCTTATTAATGAGATTGGTTGAATAGGAGGCTCCTCCTCGTTACCTGATTCATCATAAGAGATAATAGGAGGATATTGGGAAGTCTCTTCCCTTTCATTAGTATTCTCTTCATCTTCTATTTGTTTCCTTTTCTTTATGTAATTGGCAATATAAGTATTTTCAACGCAATTCACCGCACAATACATATAAATCTTCTCTAGATCAAGACCAAGAAGTTTGTAACGGGCTAATTCTAGAAGATCATTAGTTAAACGTTTCATTTCTTCATAAACCATAAGCAAACTAAGTTCATTATAATGTGCAAGGGAAATCAAGTCATCACAATTTTTGGACACGATCAGATCGTCAAACAATTTTCATCGGATAGCTAAATGACCACTTTCATTGCAAAGTCCACATGTACGGCAAAGATAATTTAAATTTTCAGCACATTCATCTAGCTCTTCTTGCAAAAATTTGGTTTCTATTTACTTATTCCTCTTAAAATATCTATCTTCCCTATTCAGTGTGTACTTGCAAACCCAATCTACTCCACAAAAATTGACATGTTTATAGGAGGTATTTTCATCATAACTAGTGCAATCATCATTAGCATCATGGATATTCAAAGAATTCGTACTAACAACATTGCAATCATGCTCATCATTCAAAGATTTAGTGCCAAACATTTTGTAGATTTCTTCTTCTAGCACATGAGCACAATTATCCTTTCCATCATACTCACGAAAGATATTAAAAAGGTGAAGTGTATGAGACAAACTCAATTCCATTTTTTATATAGTTTTCTTTTATAAACTAAACTAGTGATAAAACAAGAAACTAAAAGACTCGATTGCAAGATCTCAAGATATACCTTCAAGCACTCACCTCCCCGGCAAAGGCGCCAGAAAAGAGCTTGATGTCTACTACACAACCTTCTTCTTGTAGACGTTATTGGGCCTCCAAGGGCAAAGGTTTGTAGGACAGTAGCAAATTTCCCTCAAGTGGATGACCTAAGGATTATCAATCCATAGGAGGCATAGGATGAAGATGGTCTCTCTCAAGCAACCCTGCAACCAAATAACAAAGAGTCTCTTGTGTCCCCAACACACCCAATACAATGGTAAATTGTATAGGTGCACTAGTTCGGCGAAGAGATGGTGATACAAGTGCAATATGGATGGTAGATAAAGGTATTTGTAATCGGAAAATACAAAAACAGCAAGGCAACTAATGATAAAAGTGAGCATATATGGTATTGCAATGTGTGGAAATAAGGCCTAGGGTTCATACTTTCGCTAGTGCAAGTAACCTCAACAATACTAACATAATTGGATCACATAAATATCCCTCAACATGCAACAAAGAGTCACTCCAAACTCACTAATAGCGGAGAACGAACGAAGAGATTATGGTAGGGTACGAAACCACCTCAAAGTTATTCTTTCCAATCAATCCGTTGGGCTATTCCTATAAGTGTCGCAAACAGCCCTAGAGTTCGTACTAGAATAACACCTTAAGACACACATCAACCAAAACCCTAATGTCACCTAGATACTCCAATGTCACCTCAAGTATCCGTGGGTATGATTATACGATATGCGTCACACAATCTCAGATTCATCTATTCAACCAACACAAAGGACCTCAAAGAGTGACCCAAAGTTCTACCGGAGAATCACGACGAAAACGTGTGCCAACCCCTATGCATAGGTTCATGGGTGGAACCCGCAAGTTGATCACCAAAACATACATCAAGTGAATCACGTGATATCCCATTGTCACCATAGATATCCACGGCAAGACATACATCAAGTGTTCTCAAATCTTTAAAGACTCAATCCGATAAGATAACTTCAAAGGGGAATCTCAATTCATTACAAGAGAGTAGAGGGGGGAAGAAACATCATAGGATCCAAATATAATAGCAAAGCTCGCGATACATCAAGATTGTATCATCTCAAGAACACAAGAGAGAGAGAGAGATCAAACACATAGCTACTGGTACATACCCTCAGCCCCGAGGAAGAACTACTCCCTCCTCGTCATGGAGAGCACCGAGATGATGAAGATGGCCACCGGTGAGGGATCCCCCCTCCGGCAGGGTGCCGGATCAGGGTCTCGATTGACTTTTGGTGGCTACGGAGGCTTCTGGCGGCGGAACTCCCGATCTATTGTTGCTCCCGGATGTTTTTAGGGTATATGGAGATATATAGGCGGAAGAAGTACGTCGGTGGAGCTCCGAGGGGCCCACGAGGCAGGGGGCGCGTCCAGGGGGGGTGCGCCCTCCACCCTCGTGACCTCGCCGGAAATTTCTTGGAGTAGGGTCCAAGTCTCCTGGATCACGTTCGGTGAGAAGATCACGTTCCTGAAGGTTTCATTCAGTTTGATATTATGTTTCCTCGAAATACTGAAATAGGAAAAAAAACAACAATTCTGGGCTGGGCCTCCGGTTAATAGGTTAGTCCAAAAAATAATATAGAAGTGGAAAATAAAGCCCAATATAGTCCAAAACAGTAGATAAAGTAGCATGGAGCCATCTAAAATTATATATACGTTGGAGACGTATCAGCCACATGCCAAAACGCCAGCCTCCTCCTTGGTTATACCAAGAAACCAGGGGATGTATATCAACAAGAGACAATAAAAAAGGTTTACGCAAGGTCTTAATCTAAAAAGAATCCTTGGAACGGGTCCCTGCTGCACGTCTGCACCTGTGTCTTCGTTGTGCCGTATCCTGGACGGGCGTGGCATGATGTTCATCTGTAAAAGAGAGGAACTTAGTTGAAAAAGATCGTGCGAAAACGTATGTTATACTAAATAAACAAAGTATGATTCAAAAATCGATAAATTGAGCTTTATTGTCTCTTGTTTTGTATGCGCGGAGCCCCTAGTACAGGGGTATACGGCTGTTAAGCCTTTATCAATTGTATGTTTATGCCGGACTCGTCTAGCCATGTCCGTGCTCTTAACGACCCGTTTAGGTGCTTTGGCTGGTGAAGCCGTTTTAGCGTGGGGATGTCAAGGCAGCCGCACAGTCTTCCGCGCGGGAGGAACAGTCAATGTTTCCCTTCAGTGAGATGATGCCTCGTGGACCGGGCATTTTAAGCGTAAGAGATGCATAATGCGGTATTGCGTTAAAGCGGGCAAAAGCTTCGCGGCCCAGTAGTGCTTGATAGCTACTTGAAAATGGGGCGATGTTGAAGGTTAGCTTTTCGCGACGGAAGTTATCAGGGGAGCCGAACATAACTTCTAGCCGGAGAGAACCCATGTAATGAGCATCCGGGCCTGGCGTTACCCCTTGAAAGGAGGTGTTGCTATGGCGAATTTTTTTTGGGTCTATCCCCATGTGGTGGATTGTGTCCTGATATAACAGGTTTAGACCACTACCGCCATCCATCAGGACATGTGTAAAGTGGAGTCCGTCGATTATTGGATCTAATACCAAGGCAGTCCAGCCTGCGTTCCGGATACTTCTAGAGTAATCCTGATGGTCGAAGGTGATCGGTTTTAACAACCATTGGCAAGGCTCCCTTGGGGTAGGCCATATGGTGCGTACCTCTATAGGCGCCACACTGTTTTTCCCTTTTGTCACGTGGAGTAGGTTTACTGTTTTGACTTCCTGTGGGAAATTCTTTTGTTTCCAGGTGCTCTGCTCGTGGGGTTCGTCATCCTCGTCACTTGGTGTGTCGAGCCCCTTGTGTTCGGCGTTGAGTTTGCTGGATTGTTTGAAGACCCAACAATCTCTGTGGGTATGGTTTGCAGGCTTCCCGGGGGTACTATGGATTTGACCTATCTTGTCCAAGATTTTGTTTAGGTTGGATAGCTCGTCCCTGTTATCCTTGAGGGACGTCTTTTTCTGATTCTGTCGCGAGCTTTTGAATCCGGCGTTGACTGCCGTGCTCTTTGGGCTGTTTCCCTTATTCTGACGCTGGCCCTTGCTGCGTCGGGGTTTTCCGTTTCCATCCCTAACTTCGGATGTACTTGGGTCGCTGGTGCTGCATCTTGCCAACCAGCTATCCTCTCCTGTGCAAAAGCGGGTCATGAGGCTTGTTAATGCGGCCATTGTTCTTGGCCTTTCTTGGCTGAGGTGTCTGGCGAGCCATTCGTCTCGAACGCTATGTTTGAAAGATGCTAGGGCTTCGGCGTCCGGACAGTCGACTATCTGATTCTTTTTAGTAAGAAATCTATTCCAGAATTTCCGGGCTGACTCTCCAGGTTGTTGAGGTATATGACTTAGATCGTCTGCATCCGGAGGGCGGACATAGGTCCCTTGAAAATTTCCCCGAAAAGCATCCTCAAGCTCTTCCCAACTTCCAATGGTATTTTCGGGAAGGCTTTTAAGCCAATGCCGGGCTGGCCCCTTAAGCTTGAGGGTTAAGTATTTTATGGCGTGGAGGTCATCTCCTCTGTCCATGTGTATGTGGAGGATATAATCCTCAATCCAGACCCCAGGGTCTGTTGTTCCGTCGGATGCCTCTATGTTTACGGGCTTGAATCCCGCTGGAAATTCATGGTCCAGCACCTCATCGGCGAAACATAGGGGGTGTGCGGCACCCCTGTATTTGGGTGTTCCGTGATGTTCGGATATTTGTTGTGTTGCATTGCTTACTAGAGCTTGCTTTCTTGGCCCGTAGATAGATCTGGCTAGGCCATCTTTTTGATGCGAATCCTTGGGTGGATCGCGTGCCGGCTTGTGTGCGGCACCACTTGCCGCTCTATGTTGGCCATGGGGTCGTCTATCTGACCGGGTGGCTTCCTTATTTTTTGATCGCAGGGGCTCTAAGGCCTCCTTGTCAAATTCAGGCAGTAGCTTTCGCTTCGGGTAGCTTTTTGTGCGGCGACTGCCACCGTATTTGTCTGCAGTGTTGAGTACTTTGCTCCATCTAATTCTGAGTGCATCTTCCGCTATTTTAAGCTTCTGCTTCTGCTTTTTCAGGCTACGCGCAGTGGCGACGAGCCTTTTGTGGAGGTTCTTCTACTCCAGCAACTTGTCCGGCGTGAGGTCGTCCGGACTGTTATTTTCACTGGGGACGGGTTGTTCGGTTTGTTTATCAAAGTTGCCCTGTTCGGACGGTTGCTCGAAGGCGTGTTCATCGTCCACCGGCTCGCCCTGCTCTGTGGCTGGGTCTGTATGGCTGCTATCTCTGTCAAGGCGGGGCTTGGAGCGGCGCTTATGTTGCCGCTTTGACTGCTTTTCAAGGGAACGATCCCTCATTGCATCCCGGTGTTCCTCGTCGTCGCTTCCTTTAGGTGTGTCCACCATGTATACATCATGAGATGAGGTGGCTGTCCAGTGCCCTATAGGTGCTAGTTCCTGTTCGTCTCCTACATCATCGTCCATACCGTCGATGTCTTCGGAGTCGAAGTCAAGCTTGTCGTTTAAATTATCGACAATGGCTACGAAGTGGGTGGTGGGTGGGTATCAAATTTCTTCGTCGTCTGCATCCCAATCCTGCCGATCATAGTCCGGCCAGGACTCTCCTGTGAAAGAGAGAGACCTAAGTGAATTCAGAATGTCGCCGAAGGGCGAGTGCTGACAGATATCCGCGGCGGTGAATTCCATGATCGGCGCCCAATCGGATTCGATTGGCGAGGGCGCGGAGGGTTCGGAGTCCGGAGAAGAGTCCGGCACCCTAGAGTCACGGGTTTCGCAGGGGATAGGGATGGTGTTCGGCACGATCGCCGTTGAGACTGCAGCCCCCGGGACGGGGTCTAGCCACACGTCTTCGATCGGCGCGATCGGCTCCGAGCTAAGGGTCAAAGCGGATACGGGTGCGGCCTCCAGGGCACTGTTCGGCGGCAGAGCTAAATCAGGGCAAATATGATGATATATGATGGGCTAACTGAGATGAGAAAAGCTGGTATGAACTCGACCTCTTTTGTTTTTGTAAATATGATGAGTCCGGTGTTCTTGATTCAGCTTATTATGAATAAACATGTTTGCAATGACAATTAGAGATCATAGTTGCTTGTGCCATGCTTGATTAGCTATGAGTTATAATGATTTACCTTGTATGCCAACATGCTATTGAGATGGTTATGATGTGGTATGATGGGGTGGTATCCTCCTTTGAATGATTTAAGTGACTTGACTTGGCACATGTTCATGCATGTAGTTGAAACAAATCAACATAGCCTTCACGAATATTTATGTTCATGGTGGATTATATCCTACTCATGCTTGCATCCAATGTTTATTAATTTTAATGCATGTACATGGCTGTTGTCGCTCTCTAGTTGGTCGCTTCCCAGTCTTTTGCTAGCCTTCACATGTACTAAGCGGGAATACTGCTTGTGCATCCAATCCCTTAAAACCCAAAGTTATTCCAGATGAGTCCACTATACCTTCCTATATGCGGTATCTACCTGCCGTTCCAAGTAAATTTGTATGTGCCAAACTCTAAAACTTCAATTAAACATTCTGTTTTGTATGCTTGAATAGCTCATGTATCAACAAATGTTGTCCTTATCTTCCGTGTCAGGCGGGTTATTCTCAAGAGGAGTGGACTCCGCTCCTCACTCACGAGAAAATGGCTGGTCACCGGGATACCCAGTCCCATACTTTATGCAAACTAAATCAAAATTAATTGCAAACAAAACTCCCCCTGGGACCTGATATATGTTGGAGGCACTCGTTGTTTCGAGCAAGCCATGGATTGATGCTTGTTGGTGGAGGGGGGGTATAAACTTTACCATTCCGTTTGGGAACCGCCTAGCCATCTCTTAGTTGTTACGTTGACAATGAAAGTATACCGCTCAAAATGCAATTTATCTCTATTTCAAAACCGAGCTCTGGCACCTCTACAAATACATGCTTCCCTCTACGAAGGGCCTATCCATTTACTTTTATGTTGAGTCATCACCCTCTTATTAAAGAGCACTAGCTTTTTTTAGAACCGGGCTTTTACCCCTTTCCATTGCAAAGAACGGAAATACAACCAGTTCAAGCTAGAAGAACAGGAGGAGGGAAAGAGGTATAGCGAGTTCTAGCACTACCAGGAAACCCACCATACTCGCTCGCCGTCGAAACGTGTATCATGGGGCGAAAACCTGGATAGCACAACATAGCACCTAACCTATTACATTCTCAAAAGTTCAGACCAAAGTATCAAAAACACAGTCGCATGAAACTCGAGGGGGAAGCAGTATTGAGATCGCGCGCCCGTCATCTCCTCATCCAGCACATCTCCAGAGAGCATCAGGCACCTTGGATTGGTTTCTTGACAGCATCACACATCTTCATCAGCTGCATCGTCCCAGTCCTGATCATCTCAGCTCCAGCACAAAGATCCTTGGCGTCCTCTCCTTGTTGAACCCTGTCCAATAGAGTAGAAAGGAACATAGAGAAAACACAATCTCAAAAGGAGTCTTAATTTGTTTCTTTTCGAAGGTAGCTCGATTGCGTGCCAACCAAATTGCCCAACATACGGCCGCTAAGCCCACCGTATAAACTTTTGCTTCCCAGGAAGGAATCTGTGGCACCACACGAAATATTGCCAGTAGTCCGACGGGCAACTATCAGTGCCAAGAGCTACTCCGATGGATCGCCAAACAATTGGGGCAATGGGACAAGTAAAGAACAAGTGTTGCACCGTTTCCACCTGTTTGCAGAAAGAGCAACAGGGATTCCCTGTCCATTTTCTTTTGCTCATCACTTGTCTAGTAAGGACTGCGTCTTGCGACATTTGCCACAGAAATATCTTGATTTTAAGAGGGATCTTGGCTTTCCAAATCCATCTATAATGGCACCCACTCAAGGGTTTCTCCAGCATTTTATATACTGACTTAGTGGTGAACTTGCCATTCTGGTTGAGTCCCCAGAAAATACGATCATCCCTCTTAGTAAGGGGGATTTTATTGACTACAGCACGCATATCTTCCCATTGTTTGGACAACTCAGGGGTAAGCCTACGTCTGAACATAGAGGCGTCGTTAAGCCTATCTTTTTGGTCCAGGGTGCTTGTTGGGTAGTTACAGATTTTAAACAAGTGCGGATACTGATCTTGAAATGGGGTCAGCCCATTTATTGGATCTTTCCACAGCCTGATCAAGTTCCCAGCACCAGTTTCAATCTTTCTGCCCATCATATACATATCTTTAATCTTAAGCAAATCTTTCCAACAGGGCAAGTCGGAGAATTTGGGGGAAACTTCAGCAACAGAGGTGTTGCGAAGATACATGGCCCGGACTATATCCTGCCATAGCCCGTTTTGTGTCTCTAATTTCCACCACCATTTGACCATGAGACTAATATTTTGCTTTTTAAGATCTTTTATACCTAAACCCCCTTTGTCTTTGGATCTACATATCTTGCTCCATTTAACAAGATAGTATCTCCTCTTTTGCTTGCACCCTTGCCAGAAGAACCTACGCCTGGGTTTGTCTAGCCTCTCGATGAAAGTCTTATTCATAAGCCACATAGACATGTGGTAGAGAGATATCTATGTGACGACAGAATCAAGCAGAGTGTGCCTCCCTCCTATTGAGGCAGCTTTGCCGATCCAGGCCTCGAACCTCTTTAGGTACTTACCAACAATAAACTCCCAATCGAAAGATTTTAGATTAGCATAGCTCACATGCATTCCCAAGTATTTGAGCGGGAAACTGCCAACCTCATAGTTGAAGATTTCTGCATATTTATTCACCATATTTTCATCTCCACCCACAGTGAGGATCTCACTTTTCTGAAAGTTAACTTTCAGGCCAGACATCATTTCAAACATATATAGCAGCAACTTCAGGTTGATAGCCTTATCATCATCATCCTCGATACAAATGATTGTATCATCCGCATATTGCAGGACTGCCACCCCATCAGGGATGAGGTCTGCAGCCAAGCCCACAATAACTTTGTTTTTTTGGGCATTTTTGATCATTTTGGTGAGGCATTCAACTGCTAGGTTGAACAGGAAAGGAGAGTGTGGATCCCCCTGCCTAACCCCTTTTTTGCTTTGAAAATACGGCCCAACACTACCATTTAATTTGATGCTCACTGTCCCATTGTGCAGTATCTTTTCAATCCAACCACACCAGGTTTTGTCAAAGCCCCGCATCTTGTGGCATTCTAGGAGAAAGTCCCAATTCACCTTATCATAGGCTTTTTCAAAGTCCAACTTAAGGACGATTCCCACTTTCTTCTTAACATAAGTGTAATTAAGGATTTCATGAAGGGACAGGACCCCGTCCATGATGTTTCTCCCTTTTACAAAGGCGTTTTGAGTAGTACTAATGAGTTTGTTCGCATAAATGGCAACTCTGCGGTCAAGAACTTTGGTGATCAACTTATATGGGCATCTCAACAAGTAGATAGGCCTGTATTGTTGGATTTTCTCGGCTTCAGACACCTTAGGGAGTAGAGTAATAAGTCCATAGTTAAGCCGCTGAACATCCAGTGTCCCTTGGTGAAAAGCTTTAAAAAGGGCCATAATGTCATCTTTGACTATATCCCAGCACACCTGATAAAACTCAGTAGGGATATTATCGGGTCCAAGGGCTCTATTAGGGGCCATGTCGAAAAGAGCCTCTTTGACCTCTTGTTCTGTAAATTCTCGACAAAGATCCTTATTATCTTTTTCGTCTAATTTCTCTTCAGGGGACCTGATGTCTACTACCCAACCTTCTTCTTGTAGACGTTGTTGGGCCTCCAAGTGCAGAGGTTTGTAGGACAGTAGCAAATTTCCCTCAAGTGGATGACCTATGGTTTATCAATCCGTAGGGAGCGTAGGATGAAGATGGTCTCTCTCAAGCAACCCTGCAACCAAATAACAAAGAGTCTCTTGTGTCCCCAACACACCCAATACAATGGTAAATTGTATAGGTGCACTAGTTCGGCGAAGAGATGGTGATACAAGTGCAATATGGATGGTAGATAAAGGTATTTGTAATCTGAAAATATAAAAACAGCAAGGTAACTAATGATAGAAGTGAGCGTAAATGGTATTGCAATGATAGGAAATAAGGCCTAGGGTTCATACTTTCACTAGTGCAAGTTCTCTCAACAATAATAACATAGATAGATCATATAACGAGCCCTCAACATGCAACAAAGAGTCACTCCGAAGCCACTAATAGCGGAGAACAAACGTAGAGATTATGGTAGGGTACGAAACCACCTCAAAGTTATTCTTTCAAATCAATCCGTTGGGCCATTCCTATAAGTGTCACAAACAACCCTGGAGTTTTCACTAGAATAACACCTTAAGATACAAATCAACCAAAACCCTAATGTCACCTAGATACTCCATTGTCACCTCAAGTATCCGTGGGCATGATTATACAATATGCATCACATAATCTCAGATTTATCCAACCAACATAAAAGTACTTCAAATAGTGCCCCAAAGTTTCTACCGGAGAATCAAGAACGTGTGCCAACCCCTATGCATAGGTTCATGGGCGGAATCCGCAAGTTGGTCACCAAAACATACATCAAGTGGCACGTGATATCCCATTGTCACCACAGATAAGCACGGCAAGACATACATCAAGTGTTCATAAAAGACTCAATCCGATAAGATAACTTCAAAGGGGAGACTCAATTCATCACAAGAGAGTAGAGGGGGAGAAGAAACATAAGATCCAACTACAATAGCAAAGCTCGGGATACATCAAGATCGTGCCATAGATGGAACACGAGAGAGAACACGAGAGAGAGAGAGAGATCAAACACATAGCTACTGGTACATACCCTTAGCCCCGAGGGTGAACTACTCCCTCCTCGTCATGGATAGCGCCGGGATGATGAACATGGCCACCGGAGATGGATCCCCCCTCCGGCAGGGTACCGGAAAGGGGTCCCGATTGGTTTTTTGTGGTTTTGGAGGCTTGTGGTGGCAGAACTCCCGATCTATCTTCTGTTCTGGAAGTTTTAGGGTACGATGGTATATATGGGTGAAAGGAGTACGTCGGTGGAGCTACGGGGGCCCCACGAGGCAGGGGGGCACGCCCAGGGGGGAGGGCGCGCCCCCACCCTCGTGGGCACCTCCCGTATCTTCTGACGTGGGGTCCAAGTCCATCAGGTGGGTTTCCTTCCAAAAATAACTTCTCCAGTTGATTTCGTTCCATTTTGACTTCGTCTGATATTCCTTTTCCTCGAAACACTGAAATAGGCATAAAACAGCAAATCTGGGCTGGGTCTCCGGTTAATAGGTTAGTCCCAAAAATAATATAAAAGTGGAAAATAAAGCCCAATATTGCCTAAAACAGTAGATAATATAGCATGGAGCAATCAAAAATTATAGATACGTTGGAGACGTATCAGGACCAGGTTCCCGGGTCAAGATGAACCCGGTTACCATGGGCTAGTTCGAACAGCTCTTTGTAGAACTCGGTGGCGTGTGCAATCAATTTGTCCATGCCTTCAATCAATGTCTCTCCCACTTTAAGTGATTGGACTGTATTTTTATGTTTCCGTCCATTAGCAATTTTATGATAATAGTCAGTGTTTAGGTCTCCTTTGAGCAGCCAACGCTCGTGGGACTGTTGGAGCCAAAATATTTCCTCATTAACCAGGAGCTCATAGAGCTCAGTGTTGATATCCATTTTTCTATTATACAAGTCAGGAGGCAACATATTTTCTTCTTCCAGTTTCTCAAGCATAGCTAGTTCCATACGTAGGTCTTCTTTCCTTTTCTTATCGTGCACATACTTATCCGAGCCCCAACCTTTAAAATAAGTTTTGATTCTTTTCAGCTTGATGTTCAGGACATCAATTGGATCTGATGACGCCACATTTCTAGCCCAAATTCTCCTCACAGTGGGCATGAACTTGTCATCATTGATCCAGGACAGGTTAAAACGAAATTCACGGGGTTTCGGGGCTTCGCGCCCCTCTTCCCCGGAGGACAGCAGAAGTGGGTTATGATCAGAATGTTCCCGAACTAGTTTCCTCACTGAGACCAATGGGAAAATATCTTCCCAGCATTCAGACATAAGGATTCGGTCTAGCTTTTCCAGCGTGGGATGAGTCTGGTAGTTAGTCCAAGTATACTTCCCCCCATTGATGTGGATCTCCCTAAGAGCTAGTGTATTGATAATGGAGTTAAACAGGTCAGTGGCTTTATTGTTCACCATCCTCTTATTCTTCTCTCCCGAATGTCTCAGGATGTTAAAGTCTCCCCCCCCCACACGTAGGGTATAGTCATGCCACTACAAAAGGATGCTAGCTCCACCAGGAATTCATGTTTGAATTCATCATGCGCCAATCCATAAACTACCAGCAACCCCCATTGACTTTTCTTCTTTTTGTCAAACAGCACTAGTTGTAGAACATATTTGCCCTTAGCACAGGATACTATATCAAAAGTATCTTTCCTCGTACCACATAAAATGCCCCCAGATTTGCCCATAGAGGGCACCCAGTTCCACTGGAATATGTCAAAGGGGTCAATTCTTCTCAAACACTTAGGTGTGAACTCTTTTTTTTATAGTTTCTTGTAGACCCAGGAAGTCAAGGGAATGGTCACTAATCATGTCTGAGAGGCAGGTGGCCATCCCTTTCTTTCCTACCCCTCGACAGTTCCAAATGAGGCCTCTCATTTGGAACATTTTTTGTGGAATTTGGCTCGAGTAACCCTACCAGGAGACAGGGCAGGGTTACATAACAATTCTTTCTCAGTGTTGTTTCTTTTCTGACTCCTAGTCACAGGCCTAGGAATTTTGATATTGGATTTATTAAGTTTTTTCTTCTTAGGTTTCACAAAGGAAACACGCTCAAAAATATGCTCTTCCTGGTCTAACCACTCTAAAATCACAGGGGTATTCCTGCCTAAGCCATCTGTCATAGTCATGTTATCCTGCTCTTTATCAGCATTATTATCTTCCTTTTTATCATCTAATTCTTTTCGGGCGCATTCAAGCTCTCTAATAATGTCAACAACAACGAAATCATCATTGGGTATTTCTACCCCTATCTTATGAGCTCTGCTAATTAACTCATTATCAGAAAGCACATCAAATGAATTTTTGAAGGCAGGAATATTATTACCTTCCAGATTCCTCTTACTAGCCATTTTTTAGCCTTGTCCTCCACCTTGTCCTACATTCCAGAGAGGTTACGCTTGCACAGCTGTCATTTGCATTCATCACTATTAAGAGCACTAGTTGTCCTCCACCTTGTCCTCTTAAAGAGCACTAGCTGGAGAGCACAGCTGTCATTTGCATTCATCACTATTAATCTATGTTGGGTATGACTATGATTGTATCTCTTTTACCATGAATTACAATGTTTAGTCAGTCCTTGATCTTTAAAGGTGCTCTGCATTTATGTTTTGCGGTCTCGGAAAGGGCTAGCGAGATACCATCTTGTTATATCATATTATGATTGTTTTGAGAAAGTTTTGTCATCCGAGATTTATTATTATGACTTGCTAGTTGATTATGCTATTGATACGAGTAATTGTGAGACATGAGGATTATTGCAAATGTGGTTAGTTATGATCTATGCTGAAAACTTGAATGCTGGCTTGACATAGTTACAACAACAAGAGCAAACAGAGTTTGTAAAAGTTTTTCTTTCTTTCTTTCAGTCTGTCAACTGAATTTTTTGAGGACAAGCAAGGGTTTAAGCTTGGGGGAGTTGATACATCTCCGTTGTATCTACTTTTCCAAACACTTTTGCCCTTGTTTTGGACTCTAACTTGTATGATTTGAATGGAACTAACCTGGACTGATGCTGTTTTCAGCAGAATTACCTTGGTATTGTTTTATGTGCAGAAAGCAAATATTCTCGGAAAGTCCTGAAACTCCACGGAATACCTTAGAAAAATAATAAAAAATCCTCGCCAAATATGAAGACCAGGGGGCCCACACCCTTTCCACGAGGGTGGGGGGCGCCCCCCCTAGGGCGCGCCCCCCTACCTTGTGGGCCCCCTGTTGACCCTCCGACGCCAACTCCAACTCTATATATTTGCTTTCGGAGAGAAAAAAATCAGAGAGAAGAAATCATCGTGTTTTACAATACGGAGCCGCCGCCAAGCCCTAAAACCTCTCGGGAGGGATGATATGGAGTCCGTTCGGGGCTCCGGACAGGGGGATTCATCGCCGTCGTCATCATCAACCATCCTCCATCACCAATTTCATGATGCTCACCGCCGTGCGTGAGTAATTCCATCATAGGCTTGCTGGATGGTGATGGATTGGATGAGATTTATCATGTAATCGAGTTAGTTTTGTTAAGGTTTGATCCCTAGTATCCACTATGTTCTGAGATTGATGTTGCTATGACTTTGCGATGCTTAATGCTTGTCACTAGGGCCCGAGTGCCATGATTTCAGATCTGAACCTATTATGTTTTCATGAATATATGTGAGTTCTTGATCCTATCTTGCAAGTCTATAGTCACCTACTATGTGTTATGATCCGGCAACCCCGAAGTGACAATAATCGGGACCACTCCCGGTGATGACCATAGTTTGAGGAGTTCATGTATTCACTATGTGCTAATGCTTTGTTCCGGTTCTCTATTAAAAGGAGGCCTTAATATCCCTTAGTTTCCAATAGGACCCCGCTGCCACGGGAGGGTAGGACAAAAGATGTCATGCAAGTTCTTTTCCATAAGCACGTATGACTATATACGGAATACATGCCTACATTACATTGATGAATTGGAGCTAGTTCTGTGTCACCCTATGTTATGACTGTTACATGATGAACCGCATCCGGCATAACTATCCATCATTGATCCGGTGCCTACGAGTTTTTCATATACTGGTTTACGCTTATTTACTTTCCCGTTGCTACTGTTATAATCACTACAAAATACCAAAAACATTACTTTTGCTGTCTTTACTTTTGTTGCCGTTACCACCACTATCATATTATTGTGCTACTAAACACTTTGCTGCAGATACTAAGTTTCCAGGTGTGGTTGAATTGACAACTCAGCTACTAATACTTGAGAATATTCTTTGGCTCCCCTTGTGTCGAATCAATAAATTTGGGTTAAATACTCTACCCTCGAAAACTATTGCGATCCCCTATACTTGTGGGTTATCAAGAGTGGGCGGGGGGGGGGGCGTTGTTTTAGTGAAACGTAACGGTAGCGCATTCCTGAAAACGCGCTATAGCTAAGTTAGCTACAGCGCGTTTCCTGAAACGCGCTACTGCTATTTCTTTCTCCTTTTGTCCCTTTTTTCATTTATTTTTCTTTACATTTTTTCCTTTCTCCTTTTTCTATTTCTTTCATTTTCATTTACTTTTCTATTTGTTTTTCATTTTATTTTATTTTCGTTAGCAGTAGCGCCTTACACATAAATGCGCTGCTACAACAAAATTAACGGCAGCGGTGTTTCTAAAAGAGCGCTACTACTATGTGTAGCTGATCGGCTTAGTGGTGGGAATTTTTGTAATAGCGCTTTTACAAATTGACGGGCTACTGCTATATGTGTATCTGCAGTGCGGTTATTCCACGCGCGCTACTGCTGTCTAGCAGTAGCGCCCTTTTTTAACATGTGCTACTGCTAAAGTTCTGTGTATAGGCTTTTCCTAGTAGTGATAGGTTTGACTGATGCAAGATTCCGAATTATTTCTGAAGCCCGCTCTGCTTCTAAGTCTAAAAGATCATTTACGGATTTCGCAACCTCCTTCTCAATTGAATCCAAAGAAATACCTAAGTCATTTTCCTTATCAACAATTTCATGCTCTGTGAAATGCATAATTGAACAACTCTTATCAAACGACATACCTATAGTTGCCTCTGCATCTCGAAGCATGGCCGTCCTCTTGGCACGTGCTAGCTGCAGGTCATCTGCATCCGGCTGTCCCTGGATCCGGTTGCTGACACGCCGGCCAGCCATCACCAGATCCATGATCCCACCGAAAGCGATAAGCTCCTCCCCCGTCCTCTCTCGAGGCATATGCACCCGGCTCCCACGCCCTTCCCTTAGTGCCAGCGAAGAAGGGTAAGGCGTGGTCAAGCGGGTATCACCAATGGTAGTAATGGGGGAAGGAGACTTTGGAGCCACCTGCTCGATAGTCCCACTCCCCCCCATCACCATCAATGCGGCATGGCCCCCCTCCATGCTGCTCGGCGAAGTCCCGCGAAGAGAAGTCGTGGGCCTCCTGCCCGTGCCCCTCCCCTAGCTTGCTTGGGACCACCGGAGGAGAAAGGCCTCCATGGACCTCCTGTCCGGCCCCTCCACAACGAAGCTCGAGGCCGCCGTGGGTGGGCGGGCGTTGCGGGCCTCCTGCCCATGCCCCCCCACCCCACACGCAGTTAGCATACCACTGCCATCCGAACCAATGGTCGTGGAGATCATTGGATCACTCGTCCCCACCGTGACCAGGCTAGCATCAGAAAGTGTGTGTCGTGCCTCCTATGTGGCCAGCTTTGGGATAACCATCGCCTCTCTCGGCGTGACCGTCAGCCCGGAGTCCGCCCGCTGAGAAGAGAGAATCGTCGGCGACTCACAGTCAGGGAGCATCACTGGTGGTAACTCAAGTTCCGCCGGATCGTCCACCTCTACTCGGTTGCTCCATAACCGACTAGGAGCGGACCTCGCTCCAAAAGTACCAAACCGAAGTGTGTTCATCAGAGTTGTGGATGGTGGTGCCTCCTTGGCAGACATATCCATCTTATCCGGTTGTGAATTCGGCCCCTTAGCCGACTCCCGTGGCGTATTTGCGGGCCCCTTATCTTGATTCTCGGATGCTCAGTATCCCTCAATTGTGTCCATATCCTGATGCTCATCCCCCTCCTGAGGAATTGATGTGTCCTCAATCTCGATCTCTAGGACGTATGTGACTCCGGCATGTGTCCACTTGACTACATCCGGCACAAGCTCAATGTTAACTACACTGACAAGTAACCTCACAGCTCCCTATGCACGAGTGAAAGGCATGTCAACCTGTTCCGTCTTGCCAAACAAAGATCCCAAACTCCAGGCTACCAGAAAGTTCTTAATCGGTTTGGGTGGTGCGCCATAGAATCGTACCCATACCTTCTCTAAAGGTGTACCCTCTAGTTGTTGCTGCTTCCACTCATCGAATGCCATGATAATGTTGGTACTCGGAACTCTGCACATACCCCACTTGAGAATATGCAATTGATCCTCTTTAGTGGGGAAATCCATCTTGTAAGTCTGGTTCTCCAACTTGTCAAGATACGACTGAAAATTGCCTGGTACCAGCTCTCGCAACTGCCTCACAATCTGAGCCTCTGTCATATACCCATTGGTAACCTTAACCACAGCTGGGAAAGAACTTTCCACCACCTGGGTCAGAGGAGCCACATCTGGTGACTCGAAAAACGTCAACTCTCTGCAGCACACTCCGAAAATATTCACTCCTGGCTTAGGACCGGAAAGGAGTGGGCAATCAACGGACACATGCTGCGATCTGTGGTAGTAGTCACAAAGTTCATTAGTATACTCTGCAACAAATGACCCACTTCGAAAGCCTTTCACCATCCACTTTGTCCGAAGGTTTGTCCTGTTGGGGAACGTAGTAATTTCAAAAATTTCCTACGCACACGCAAGATCATGGTGATGCATAGCAACGAGGGGAGAGTGTGATCTACGTACCCTTGTAGACCGATAGCGGAAGCGTTAGCACAACGCGGTTGATGTAGTTGTACGTCTTCACGGCCCGACCGATCAAGCACCGAAACTATGGCACCTCCGAGTTCTAGCACACGTTCAGCTCGATGACGATCCCCGGACTCCGATCCAGCAAAGTGTCGGGGAAGAGTTCCGTCAGCACGACGGCGTGGTGACGATCTTGATGTACTACTGTCGCAGGGCTTCGCCTAAGCACCGCTACAATATTATCGAGGACTATGGTGGCAGGGGGCGCCGCACACGGCTAAGAATAAGATCACGTGGATCAACTTGTGTTTCTAGGGTGCCCCTTGCCTCAGTATATAAAGGATTGAGGAGGAGGAGGCCGGCCAAGGTAATTGGCATGCGGCCAGGATGTGGAGTCCTACTAGGACTCCAAGTCCTAGTAGGAGTCCACCAATAGGGGAGGAAGGGAGAAGGAAGTAGAGGAGAAGGAAAGGTGGCCGGCCCCCTTTTCCCTAGTCCAATTCGGACCAGAGGGGAGGGGGGGCGCAGCAGCCCCTTGGCCCTTTCTCCTCTTCCCACTAAAGCCCATCAAGGCCCATTGCTTCTCCCGTAACTACCCGGTACTCCGAAAAATACCCGAATCACTCGGAACCTTTCCGATGTCCGAATATAGTCGTCCAATATATCGATCTTTACGTCTCGACCATTTCAAGACTCCTCGTCATGTCCCCGATCTCATTCGGGACTCCGAACTCCTTCGGTACATCAAAACTCATAAACTCATAATATAACTATCATCGAAACCTTAAGCGTGCGGACCCTACGGGTTCGAGAACAATGTAGACATGACCGAGACAGGTCTCCGGTCAATAACCAATAGCAGGACCTGGATGCCCATATTAGCTCCTACATATTCTACGAAGATCTTTATCGGTCAGACCGCATAACAACATACGTTGTTCCCTTTGTCATCGGTATGTTACTTGCCCGAGATTCGATCGTCGGTATCCAATACCTAGTTCAATCTCGTTACCGGCAAGTCTCTTTACTCGTTCCGTAATACATCATCCCGCAACTAACTCATTAGTTGCAATGCTTGCAAGGCTTAAGTGATGTGCATTACCGAGAGGGCCCAGAGATACCTCTCCGACGATCGGAGTGACAAATCCTAATCTCGAAATACGTCAACCCAACATGTACCTTTGGAGACACCTGTAGAGCACCTTTATAATCACCCAGTTACGTTGTGACGTTTGGTAGCACACAAAGTGTTCCTTCGGCACACGGGAGTTACATAATCTCATAGTCATAGGAACATGTATTAGTCATGAAGAAAGCAATAGCAACATACTAAACGATCGGGTGCTAAGCTAATGGAATGGGTCATGTCAATCAGATCATTCAACTAATGATGTGATCCCGTTAATCAAATGACAACTCTTTGTCCATGGTTAGGAAACATAACCATCTTTGATTAATGAGCTAGTCAAGTAGAGACATACTAGTGACACTCTGTTTGTCTATGTATTCACACATGTATTATGTTTCCGGTTAATACAATTCTAGCATGAATAATAAACATTTATCATGAAATAAGGAAATAAATAATAACTTTATTATTGCCTCTAGGGCATATTTCCTTCATGTCCGCCCCACCATGACTTAGTAGCTCCAGTGGCCGCCGGAATAGTCACCGCTGCCAAGGCCCTGACTGTGTCTACAGCCACTGCCGGCAAATCAAGTACAACCGCCGCCGCCGCTGATGTGGTATCCACCACCGCCACCTGGGGCGTGTGTGTCGCGTCAACAGCCGGTGGTGGACGCGGTGGAGGTGGGCTCCTCGCACCTCCTCTCCCGCCACAGCGATGTCCACCCCAGAAACGGTCATTAGGGCTAGCGACCCCTTCCACAAAACTGTCGGGTGGACCCTGGAAGCCACGTGTCCTGGGCCGCCGCCATTGTGCCAGTTGTATCCACGGCCGCCCCCAGAAGATGATCCACGGCGATGTCCCTCGCCATACACGTCGTAGCCATCATCGCCCCACTAACTGTACCGGTTATATCGCTGCCCCTCTCTGCCGTAGCCTCCTTGGCCATCCCATCCCGGGTTTGCACCACGGCCTTGGCCCGCGACCTGAGGTTTTGCCGCCGGCGGCTGAGCCGGCTCCTCTGGCTGATGCGCATTTGGCCGGCAGTTAGCAGCCCGCGCCGGAGGTCCCACGGCTTGCGGACCCGAAGCGGTAAGCGGTGGCCCCTGCCTCGCAGGAGGCGACGCACCATGGCCGGACCCAGCGGCCGGCGGCGGTCCTCCACGGCCAGCCATCACGCCAGCGTCAATGGAGATTCTGACAGCTCTCCCAGCCCCAAGCGAAGGAAAGCCCAGTGGCCGAAAAACCCTAGCCGCAACAACACTAGGAGATGACTCGGGCACCGACACCGCATGCAAGGACATAGAATCGATCGCGGACGTGGCTTGGGCTTCTGACTGGGCCTCATGCCCTGAGTCCAGAGAGCCCACGACCACCGCCATTTATGGTCCGTAATCGTGGCCCAGCAGCGAATTCAAGCATGCCCTTCTGGCCGCTCGAATTGCGCTAGCCGTCGTCACCCCCAGCGACCGCTGCGGCGGCGGTCCCAGCGGCCGGCCTTTCTTTCCTTTCCTCTTCCTAGTGACTAATGGCCATGTCTCTGGAATGAAATCTGACAATGTAATGGGTGCGCGAGATACCATAGGGATCGGCCCGATCCATGGTTTCATGATCATCATCGAGCTCTGAGCCTTGCACCGACGATCAAGAGTCGGTTTAAACTCCGGCGGCCTCTCTAGCCCCATATCCTTTGAAACTGTAAGAACATCCCTCGGTGCATGCGCGATCCCGGCCTCCTCTTCGTCATCACTCTCAATGAGGACCCAGAACCGTCCTCCCGGTTTTCCAGGTTTTGGTGTCTTCGACAGATCGATGAGCTGTGTCTTCTCCGAGACCTGATCAACATGCACGCAATGACCAACAACTATATCGTAATCGTCAATCATCAAACGAAACCCTACATCGATCCGAGCGTCGATCTGTTTCTTTTCTCTTTTAGCCTCCTGGCTTTGTCTCTGTGCTCGTTCTAATCATAATGAAAGCAGTGTCATTGCATTTCGTAAAAAAAGATGTCGCACCATATATCAATTATAAGAGACGAAGAAGATTCTCGGAGATCGCTTTTGCGAAAGCACATACGGTGTTGTCATGTTTTCGCTTCTGTTAACAAAAGTATTAGTACATTTCTTTCAATATGTGTGAATAATGGGGAACATTGAACAAAATGGCATTGATCTCCTTTAGCAGAGGCATAACACAGACACACACGCACATTGAACCTTAATAAGGGTTCCAAGGTGAAAAATATCATCTGACGAGAAAATAAGTGTTTTAAACTATTTTTCTTGTTTATTTTAACTGTTTTAATTTTTGTTGTTGGGGGAAAAGAATATCAAAGAGGGATAGGTATTAGTCTTTTACAGATAGGTATTAGTTTTAATTTTCATGCTATGTTGCTACCTGGTGGATCTAAGATCGAGAGGAAGATGGAGGAAGACGACGAGAGAGGAAGAGAGGGATATATTTCAAAGTCTCGCATGAGAAAAAAGCACGCCTTGCATCAACATAGCATGGCATGTCCACCACGTGTCATCATTGCCGCCGCATCGCCCCGCGACGTTATAGCTTCGACCTCATGCGTAGGATCATTGTCTCGCATTTGGTGGTAGTGTGACTCATGTGGCAATGATGGGGGTAAAGAATGGAATTTACTCTAAATATTTCTATGGCATGTTCTTAAACTGTAGTTCAAAGGCTAGTGCAAATTGAATAGGAAGTGTGGAGAAATTGGTTGCTATCTTACCAGTCGGTTTTTTATTAGACGAGTCGATTGAATTGCAAATGTATACTACGCATACAAAGCTCAATTGGTCGGGTACAACAAAGTATCACACATTCATTAACTGCACATGCATCCCGCGTATGCATGCAGGTGCATGGGCGTCCTTGCTTGCTGCTTCCGGGCTGAAGATTGCAACAGCTAACGGCAGAATCAAATTCCATCAAGGCGAGAGAGAGAGAGAGAGATGGAGAGGGACGGCTAACGGCGCACAGAGAGATGCAGCTAGCAACGTAGTATAACAGAATCAATTAAATTCCATGGAAGTTCAGTTCAGTTCAGTTCAGGTGCATGCTATATATCTGGGTTTGTCCATGTCTCCTCCCTCCTATGCTGCTGCTCTTTCTCTTGCTCCTCTCCTCTCCTCTCCCGGATATTAGTTATTACTGCACCAAGCGCCATCTTCCAGTCCCAGATGCTCAAGAAATGGAGATCGTTTTCTCTCTCTCACCCTCATGAAATGTGATGTTGTTAGCCGTCTCTTTGACTTCCAAACCTTGATGACATCCGATGATGTTAGCTGTAGCTTTCTCCCTCACCGGGCAGTTAGCTGTTGCAACCGGAGAGGGTGAAAGCGATGGCTAACAATATCGGATTTCATCGAGGTGCGAGAGAGAAAGCGGCTTCTAATAGCATCAAATTTCATGAGGGTGAGAGATAGAAAAGCATCATCCAACTTATTGAGAGATAGAAAAGCATCATGCCTCCCCCTCTGGCTCTTATCGTCTCAGTAGTTCCTGAACGGGCCAGACCTATTAATTAGCTGGTCCAAGGGGCCAGCCCATGTACATGATGATAGGAGTTGATCAAGTTGGATGCTACTAACTCTTGCTGTAGAGAATCTGTAATTATCGTGAGAATTTCTAGCGAATGTAACATGCTGTAGAGAAGCTATATGTGAAGGGTTGTGTCTGACAATGTAATTGCTTTTGTAATCCCTTAGAAATGGAAGTGTCAAGTTGTTTTGTTTTGAAACCGAGCAACTCTTTGCCCCCAATTTTTCAATGAAAAAAACCGATAACTAGAACAACATGCATGGTTAACACGACCCCACACACGAGCAACTCTTTGCCCCCAATTCTGCGTGTCCTAATTTGATCCCATCCTCTACTTCTTGCGAAGAAGACATCGCATTGGAATTGATATGCACATAACTGAAGAATAACGAAGTACTCCCTCTGTAAACTAATATAAGAGCGTTTAGATAACTAAAATAGTGATCTAAATGCTCTTATATTAGTTTACGGAGGGAGTAGAAATAATTAGAAGAAACACAAGAATCATGCACCCTCCCGTACCGTAGCGTACCTCCCTAGCTATGTTGTTAGCTGTTACTAGTACATTATTCGTCCTCGCCAACTGAACAACAAAAAGCAGCAAGGACGTTACCATCGATCACATGCTGTTGGGATTTTCAGCCTACCAAATTCTGAAGCCTACCATTTAATTTGTTGGGAGTCAGTTTTTACTAGACGAGTCGGTTGAATTGCAAATGCAAACACAAGTCGGGTACCACCAATGCATTCCTGGTTGTACCTGTATGAGGTGCACATGCATCCCATGCATGCAGGTGCAGGGGCGTCCTTGCTTTCTGCTTCCGGCTCTAGATTGCAACAGCTAACCGCACAATCAAATTCCATCAAGATGAGAGAGCGACAGCTAACCGCGCGCGCGGAGAGAGAGAGAGAGAGAGAGAGAGAGAGAGAGAGAGAGAGAGAGAGAGAGAGGGGGGGGGGAAGAAACTAAAACAAGAAAAACAAGAGACGCATTGTGTTTCAGATAGTTATTTAAGTCCTCTGACGATACATCCAACCATAGGCCACTAAACAAAAAGGAGTCCAGAACCCAGCACCAAAGATAAAGTCCTTAACTTCCATATTACAAGACAAGGTAGGTAGGTTAATTACAGTTAATTATGCTTATTATGTAGAGTCATCAGGTGGCTGTTCATCCTAGCTTGTGTTTCAGGTGGATATCAGCCTGTCCATTACATGTAAATTAACAACCATGAAAAACAGCAGCAGCAAACACATGTCTTCAATGCAATGCAGTGGCTGAATCATTAGGAAGGTACAAAATGGCATTGATCTCATCTAGCAGAGGCTGTACAATGGAGACCAAGAGCATGGCATCTTCCAAAAATCCGCATGATCCTGGCAGTTCCCCATCAGCCACTGACTGAAATGAGGTGCAGTGCTACCTGACAGTTTGCAACTATGCTCAGCACATTAGTTCAGCGGACACAACTGAATACTAGTAATATATTGCCCTTCTACCAAAAACAAGAACTGGATATATCATGTGAACAATTTCCAGAAAATTGATGTTCCCTCTGTTCCAACACAAGTGTCGTGGTTTTAGTTTGGCACGGAGGGAGTAGCTTATATTGTCATCATGTAAATTAAATGTGTAATCATGTACAGGTCATGGTGATGAACAGCAGTTCTTTTTTTGATAAAATGAACAGAAGTATTGCAACTTATCAAAGAGATCATACCCTGCCTGTAAGCAGCTGATGAGATCCGCCCATGGAATGGCTTCAGAGTGCTCTTGCATGCTTCTTCCACCATCTTTTTCAGGCTTGACTCTGGGTCCTTCACTAATCTCTCCAGTAAATGTATTGAGAAATTCACCGACCTAAACCCAGCGCATTTCCCGACACTTGAGAACGAAGGTGTTGGAACAGAATTGACATACAAGAACATATGTTAGATGGGCAGACAGCCCATGTACAGTGAAGTTACCTAGCCAGCCAGATAATTGCCCTAGTACAACTGTTGGCCTTCTTTGAGGTCCCTTCCTCAACTTCTTCCATCACGATCACCATCAAGCTCGTGTATTTTGCCTTGTCTCTTGCATGGAGATCTTGTAATCTCTGCAAAGGGAAGGTAGATAGATAACTGTAATCACTCCACTGCAATTAACACACCAAGTTTGCATGCTTGGGTGCTTAGTTATGTACACAAATGCAATGCAGAAGGCATGGCAACATGGGAGTAAGATAATTTTGTGAGGGAGGTTTCTTTGGAAAATGGCCAGTCTAACGTCGTCTACCGTGAACCGTTATGCCACATCATCAATATGGGACCCACATGTCATAATCACGGTTAGAATGCCCAAAGCGATCGATTAGTGTTTTCTGCAAAAAAAAAATAGTCTGAGAATTAGTGGTTTTTGTTCCAAATTTGTAAACCGGTGTTTTTGCAAAGTTATACGTCAATGCGGTGGTTTTCTACAATTCCCTCACATGTCCGTTATGCTCAGCAATGGCACAACACCAGCATCTGATGCATACGCACACGATCGACCTGTCTACCTAGCTCAACACATGCATGCACGCCACGGATCCGCTGCATGAGCGCGTGCGATCCGCATGCACAGTCACGCCCGTGACGCGAACTGCCCAATGGATCGGCACGGCCTGTTTGCTACTGCCGCACACCGTCGTGACACAGACGACTAATCATCACGGCAAGTCGTGATTTATTCCTAACAAAATTTAAATTTTCGAAAAATTCAAAAAATCTAATAAATTCCAGTAATTGAGAAGATATAAATTAACTAATCTGAGAAAGTTTGAAACAGTTTGGACAGTTTCGACCCTTTTTTGTGAAATTTTCAAACTTTTCAAAAAATCGCAGAACAATTCAGTAATTGAAATGGTATAAACCAACCAATCCAGGAAAGTTTAAAACAATTTGGACAAGCCGTTTGAAGTTTCCTAACTTTTTGCGAGGTTCGGTGAAATTTTGGTGAAATTTTCAAACTTTTCAAGAAAATCTAAAAAAATCAGTAATTGAAACGACATAAACTAGCCAATCTTGGAAAGTTTGAAACAATTGGGACACTCATTAATTCATTTGGTCAAGTTATTTAGAGGAACACATATTGTGTCCAGAATGACAGAACACATGGAGTGACGCAAGGCACGATAGAACACACGGCGTCGTGTCTGACGCGTCAAATCACTGGCAGCATGCCGGCGACTCCTTGAAGGCATCGATTGGGGACGCCTTGGACACCAGGCCGGTGTGGACGCTGATCTGGTCGCCGGGATGTGTAATGTATTTGCGGTAGTCTATGCCTTTTTGCTAGTATTTCGCTGTAAGGGACAACGAGTCGTCTTTTTTATTATAAGAGCAAGTACAATAGGGTGAGCTATAAGGAATAGAATAATATATCTTTACTTAATAGGAGGAGAGAGAAAAACAAGTTCTTGGTTAGTAGCTGGCAGCAACAAGAGACCCAAGACGCTTTGTCAGGATGTAAGGTCGGCCATAGAAAAAGGCCCATTTATCCCGGTTCCAGATGCCCATTTATCTCGGTTCTGGAACCTGAACTAAAGGGTCGGGACTAAAGGGTCCAAAACCTTTAGTCCCGGTTCGCTTACAAACCGGGACAGGTGGGGCTCCACGTGGCCGCTGCGGCGAGCCCAGGTAGGAGGGCCTTTGGTCCCGGTTGGTGCCAAAGAGCATCCACGCGTCAGCAGCTCAAGAGCTGGAGTTTTTTTTTTTTTGAAAGGGGTGGGGGGTTTGGGGGTTTTGGAGGGTTAATTTAGGGGTTTCATATATTCTGTTAGCTAACTAATAGAGAAAAGTGACCTCTCTTATCTCCATGCTTGGTCGACGCTAGGTACTATACGTATAGAGAGAACTCGACACGCTAGCTAGTAAGCAAATGAAGGAACCATTAAGTACACAAGAACGTCGTGAACATATACAGAGAGAAGTGATCGACCTCTCCTTCTCCGAGAGATTGGTCGAACAACAAGTTTCGTATATCTATCCGATGCTACTAGCTACATATATACAATATAAGATCTCTTACAATCCCTAACATCTGAAGTCAATTTTCACATGGTATTCTTCGGCTGGATTGATGACGTGGTCAAGAAAGAATCCCGTCAATTCCTCTTGAATTGCTCGTATGCGATCTTGTGGTAGGAGTTCATCCCGCATCTGCCAGATCTAAATTGAAGAAGAGGGTCAATACATGTGTATGAATGAAACTCAACACAAATGATGGTAATAAAATAAAATTGTTAATATTTTTGCTTACGCACTTCATATTGTTTTTCAGAGTAGCCCCGCTTATTAGAGGTCATCCCATTGTAGATGAACTCGCAAACCTAGTATCCACATAAATCATTTCCGGCTTCCTGCCACAAACGTTGCCGGCGGAGTTATCCTGTTACCTCGATGTCGGCCGCGGAGTTGCCGGCGGCGAGTGCATCCAGCGCAGATGCGTTGGCCTGTTCGCCGGCGGATATAGCAACAGGAGAGGGTGCAGACATGCCGCAGGCATCTGAACACTCAATAGAACACGTTGATCCACAAGCTCCAGGATGGACAAGAAGTCAACAAGGTATGCCTAGCTGACACGCACTGCGGGAGGAACATCTAAGCCAAATAATTAGATTCATCACTATTTAGTGACTAGATTCAGCCCCGCCTGTATGGGTTAGTTTAATATACACTCTTCAGTTTCCGATGGTTTGCCGTGAGTGAAGCCAAGTAGTGAATTGAAGCTGAAATTAGAGTAATCAGTAGAAGGTGGTAGTTGCATTAGAATGTGTAATGTAGTGAAATTATACCATGGGAATGAAAACAAATTCTGGCATGGTAAAAGTGTAGCGTTCGGCACATATGCATGACTGAAAATTGCTGTGGTTTAAACATTGGTGTAGCCAACAGCAATGCACATTTTCATCACCAAAAATTGCAGGGTCAGGATTGGCGCTGCTGCACCAGGGCGTGGCCCCTGCCCAGATAGGATGACAGCACTGGAGAAATCAGTACGTGTCTTTGCTGAATCTTCGGGTGAGAATGTCATTGTGCCGAAGATAGGGATCAGCTTCGATACACTTGGAGAAGCATATGATTTTTACAATATGTATTCATGGGAGAAAGGGTTCGGCATTAGATATGGAAAGAGTAGGCTAAATGTCAACAGGACCAAGTGCATGCAGGAGATAGTTTGTGGTTGTGCCGTATGCTATCTTCTGCTTGGTCCTACTGCCTTATACATCAGTAATTCTTGATTATCATATAATGAATCTGATGGCGTTGCTTACTTAATATTGTTCCAGGGAAACCCATTGTTGAGAATACCCGTTCATGTCGGTGTGACGTTCATGTCGGTGTGAATGCCCTGCTCTAGTGCGACTGCTACGGTCAAAGGATAATGGGTGGTATATAGCAGAGCACCGGGAGCAGCACAACCATCCGTTGTCAGCAACTTATGGGCAGACTTGCACTGGCCGTCACACAAGCATATTGATGTATACAACAGAGATTTGGTGAAGTAGCTGAGGGAAAATAATGTGAACTTGTCGAAAGTGTACAACATCATAGGTAGGTTTTTTTTGGGAGAATGGGAAATGCACCATTCACGAAGAGAGCATTGCGGAACTTGTGTGGGAAAATTGGCCGTGATCAGGCTGAGGATGACATCCGGAAAACAATGGAGGTGTTTCAAGAGCTGGGTGCTAAGAATCAGCAATTCACATACCGAGTACAGGCCAACAAGGATGGGAGGATCAGTACACTTATGTGGGCTAATGGTAACAGCAGATTGCAGTACACCTTCTTCGGAGATGTTGTGACATTTGATACGACTTATAGGATAAACCTGTACGACATGCCATTCTGGCTTTTTGTAGGGGTGAACAACCACTTCCAAAGCATTATACTAGCGGGCGTTTTGGTAAGGGATGAGAAAGTCGAAACATTCGAATGGGTTTTTTCAGAATTTGTGCGAATGATGGGTGGTAATGCACCGCAAACTATTCTAACAGGTAAAACATTGGTTAGCAGGATAATTGGAATACTTTAGCAAGCAATGAATATGATCTTAAGTGATTAACTCAAAAATACTATACATATGTTTTGACCAGAATCGAGCTATGGAGGTAGCCATAAAGAATGTGATGCCAAATACAGTGCATCGGTGGTGCAAGTGGCACGTGGTAAAGAAGGCGAAGGAGTCATTGGGACGATTATACTCCAAGAAGAGTGATTTCCAAGCTGAGTTTCATAAGGTTGTTAATCACATGTTGACGATTGATGAATTCGAAGAGGCCTGGAAGTACCTAATCGATAAATGCAACCTGAAGACACATGAGTACATGACAAATATATATGAGACCCCGCACAAGTGGGCGAAGCCTTACTTTAAAGGTGTGTTCTGTGCTAAAATGACTAGTACTCAGCGTTGTGAAAAGCGCAAACCATATGTTGAAGAACTATATACCGCCAGGATGTCCCATGAATCTGTTTGTGAGGAAATATATGGTGTTGCAGTTTGGAAGCAGAGGAAAATTATGAAGAGAAGCGGACCAGAATTGTAAGATATTACTCATATATGAAACAACTGTCATTTCATTTTGCTGGTCCCCAATTCCTCATTGTAAATGTATTGGCAGGGAAGACCGCTGTTTCGAGCGAACATGACAACGGAACGGCATGCTGGCAAGATATACACAAGAGAAATGTTCGAGCAATTTGGGCATATCATCTATGAATGTGGTGCTTACCAAGTTGAAGAGGTTGAGAAAGGGAAAACATATGTCGCAATACATACTGACTCAGCGAGGAGGGAGAAGTGGTGCAGGGTTTCATACAAGGTCACCATCGTAGATGGTGGACATGAATTTGATTGTGAATGTGGCCAAATCTCCCACATGGGCATGCTGTGCAGCCATGTTCTGAAGGTATTTACATATATCTAAATGCATGCAGAGTACTTATAATAGGTTCAAGCAGTTTTGATGATCCAGTCATGCATTCATGTGATGAATTATCTGATGTAGGCTCTGGACTTTATCCGAATAACGGAAATACCAGCAAAGCACATAGTCAAGCGGTGGACAAGAGACTCCCGGGACATCTTGCCTCCACTTCTTAGTCAATACCAAAAGGACAAAGCTAACACCAATAACCCCTTCAGTTACAGGCACCTCAACATGTCCATTCAGGCAATGGAGCTGGTAAGAATGGGCGATGCATATGAACGCCTCGTTGCACTGTTTAAGCATTGTGCTAAAGAAATGAAAATGGTGGTGATGGCCTAAAGGACCGGATGGCTGAAAATGGTGGTGTTGGACAAGAAAAGAAAGTGGGGGTGGATGCAAAGATGAACGGAGCTTCTGTGGACGATGATAATAATTCAGGTAATGAATCAGCGAATGTCCTTGCTGGCTTACTGCCTACAACGAAGAGGAAGGAGATGGGTTGGCCTACCACGAGTCGAGAGAAAGCGCCTTACAAAGGTCTGAATAAGAGAACAAGATTCTGTACAATATGCCGACGAGAGGCGCATAAACGAACAACCTGCCCTGATCGCGGCGACATGCCAAACAGCCTCGGAAGCCTAGGAGATGCAAGAATTGTGGTGTTGAAGGGCATTGTAGGAACAACTGCCACAAAGCGGCCGAGCTCAGGCTGAAGAGCTGACCGTATCGCGCCTTGAAGTTATGTTGCACGACATGGAGAACTGTATTTTTTTTCTTTGTGTTGCTTATGATCTGTGTAATTCATTGTGAACTCGTATGAGGAATAACTGCATGTGAAATTGCCCTAGTTTGTCACTGGTTTAGCTGTGTATGAGGAATAACTGTGTATGGTGATCATGATAATTGGGATCCGTAGTGTTTGATCAACTTTGTTATGTATTAACTGGTGCTTCTGCATTGCTTGCTGATGTGTATGAGTACACCCGGCCGCCGCATTGTGTACAAGGAATCAGGGGCAAGATCTCATCCTGGCCTGCCGATGAAGATGATGCAGACATAGTTGAACGGCTCCGCTACGATTGGAAATCAGCTAGTGATCTATGAGATGAATCGACTGGGGGGAGAAGCTTAAGTAGATGGGAACCGTGCTGGATATGATTGCTGCCTCCAACGGGAAGATGCATCCAATGAAAGCACAACCCACCCGTTAGACCAGAATCTCGTTCGAGACGGCGCATATCGTTCGCGAGTTTCTGCCCCGCCAGGCTGAATTTCTGTTCCGCGACGGGCTTGAGTGACGGAGTACCCCATGATTGCACCCGACTAGTGGGCCATGGGCCATAATAAAAATTGTGGACTGGAATTCCCAGGTGGAAAGAACTGTCCACCACCGCGCATCACGAGGGGCACATGTGGTACAGATAACGAGCTCACTGCAGCTCGTGATCACATTAGCACTTTTGGGCTATAGGATGTTTGTGATCTTGTTGTTATGTTGCATGTTGTGTACCTTGTAGTATGTAGCGAGCCAGGCCCCTTTGTGGGGTTTGAGTGTCGACAATGAAGTTATATGTATGGTGTGCATGTACCTTCTCTGTAGTGTCCCAGTCAACTCAATCCTAATTAATGTTTTCAAAAAAGATTCATTCTGGGTGTAGCTAGCTTTGTGCTTACTTGCACACGACGATGCAAACATCTTTTATTTTATTGCAGTGAGATTGCTGCTTTCGTCCCCTATATAAAACAACGTAAAAACAGAGCTTAAACATTTGTGAGCTTCTTCTCTAAAACTGCACAAAAGCACACAGAAAAAATATGCATTGCGTTCCAGTATTTTAAGTCCTATACTCCCTCTGTAACAAAATATAAGACTTTTTTGGTGTAGCTGGCTACAGAAAAAACGTCCTACATTTTGTTACAGAGGGAGTATGATACATCGATCCAACCGGCCACTAAACTACAAGTACCACAGGAACACATACATCACAGACATTTGTGAAAGCTTTAACGGAAGGAGTCCAGAGCTCACCACCAAAAAATAGGTCCTTAATTTTCATTTCGCAATCCCCGCAAAAACAATATATCATTTCGCAAGGGAAACCAGGTTAATTAGCTTATCCTTGGGGGAAAAAAAGAAGCTTATGCGGTGCTTAAAGATGTGGTGACTGGTCATCCTAGCTTGTGTTTCAGGTGGATTTCAGCCTGTCCAGCCGGTGCTTAACCTGTAAATTAACCCATCAACTGCATCAGCAAACACATGTCCATGAACTGATTCATTAAGAAGGTGTACGCGTAGATAATGGGAAACACTGACCAAAATGTCATTGATCTCCTGTAGCAGAGGCTGTACAATGAAGACCAAGACCATGACATCTTCACCGAAATCCGCAGGATCCTGGCAGCTCCCCACCAGCAACTGAATGAAGATGTCTCTTTCCGAAATGAGACGCAATGCTACCAGACAGTTTGCAATTATGCTCGACACATTAGTTCTGTGGACACAACTCAAACCAGCTAATGGCTGCAATAACAACTTGATATTAGTAATGTATTGCCCTTCATAAAAAATGAACTAGATTTATCAGGTGAACAATCTCCAAATAATTGCTAGCTTGTACAGTAGTGTAATTATGTAGAACTAGAAGTCGTGATGATGAACAGCAGTATGTCAGCTGATCAAAGTGGTCATACCTTGTAAGCAGCTAATTAGATCCATCCATGGAACGGCTTGAGGGTGCCCTTGTATGCTTCTTCCACCATCTCTTGCAGGCTTTACTCCGAGTTCTTCACTAATCTCTCCAGCAAAATGAATGGAGAAATTCACCGACCTAAACCCAACGCATTTTGGCGACACATGAAAACGAAGATTTTGAAACAGAGTTGACACATATGGTATACAACAACATATGTTACCTGGCCAGCCAGATAATTGCCCTGGTACAACTATTGGCCTTCTTTGAGGTCCCTTCCTCCACTTCCTTCATCACCATCGCCGTCAAGCTCGCGCATTTCAAAGAGTCTCTTGCATGGAGATCTTGTAATCTCTGCAAAGGGAAACTCGCGTATAATGTAACTGTAATCACTTCACTGCAATTAACAAAATCAAGTCGGTATGCTCAGTCACTTAGTTATGTGAACAAATGCAAATGTAGAACAACGATTTGGCCAGGACGGCGGCGGTCCGCGATGGACAGATCTACAGCAGTGGTGCGGGGTGGCGGCGGCCAGGCAGGCGGCGGTGTTCGGCGACGGGTCCAGCGGCTTGGGCACCCGATCTGGGTCCAGATGGGCTTCGGGCGGGCCGCACTTGCTGATGTCGTGTACCGTCTCGTCAACATCAGGGTACCCCTGGGATCGACCCGCATCACGAGACAACCTCCTGGGTATAAATGTGGGAACGTAATAATTTAAAAAAAATTCCTACGCACACGCAAGATTATGGTGATGCATAGCAATGAGAGGGGAGAGTGTGTCCACGTATCCTCATAGACTGAAAGCGGAAGCGTTAACACAACACGGTTGATGTAGGCGTACGTCTTCACGATCCGATTGATCAAGTACCGAACGTACGGTACCTCCGAGTTCAGCACACGTTCAACTCGATGATGTCCCTCGAACTCCGATCCCGCCGAGCTTTGAAAGAGAGTTTCGACAGCACGACGGTATGGTGACGATGATGATGTTCTACCGACGCAGGGCTTCGCCTAAGCACCGCTACGATATTATCGAGGTGGATTATGGTGGAGGGGGGCACCGCACACGGCTAAGAGATCCAAGGGATCAATTGTTGTGTCTATGAGGTGCCCCCCTCCTCCGTATATAAAGGAGGGGAGGAGGGGGCCGGCCAGGAGGAGGAGGCGCGCCCAAGGGGGGAGTCCTACTCCCACCGGGAGTAGGACTCCCCCTTTTCCTATTTGGAGAGGGAGAGGGAAGGAAGAGGAAGGAGGGAGGAAGGAAAGGGGGGCGGCCCCCTTCCCAATTCGGATTGGGCTTGGGGGGGCGGGGGCCCTCCCTTGCTCCCTTCCCCTCCTTTCCACTAAAGCCCATTAAGGCCCATATACCTTTCGGGGGTTCCGATAACCTCTCGGTGCTCCGGTATTATCCCGAACTCACCCTGAACCATTCCGGTGTCCAAATATAGTCGTCCAATATATCGATCTTTACGTCTCGACCATTTCGAGACTTCTCATCATGTCCATGATCACATCCGGGACTCCGAACTACCTTCGGTACATCAAAACACATAAACTCATAATATAATCGTCATCGAACTTTAAGCGTGCGGACCCTACGGGTTCGAGAACAATGTAGACATGACCGAGACACATCTCGGGTCAATAACCAATAGCGGAACCTGGATGCTCATATTGGCTCCCACATATTCTACGAAGATCTTTATCGGTCAAACCGCATAACAACATACGTTGTTCCCTTTGTCATTGGTATGTTACTTGCCCGAGATTCGATCGTCGATATCTCAATAACTATTTCAATCTCGTTACCGGCAAGTCTCTTTACTCGTTACGTAATACATCATCCCGCAACTAACTCATTAGTTGCAATGCTTGCAAGGCTTATAGCCCAGAGAGACCTCTCCAACAATCGGAGTGACAAATCCTAATCTCGAAATACGCCAACCCAACAAGTACCTTCGGAGACACCTGTAGAGCACCTTTATAATCACCCAGTTACGTTGTGAAGTTTGGTAGCACACAAAGTGTTCCTCCGGTAAACGGGAGTTGCATAATCTCATAGTCATAGGAACATGTATAAGTCATGAAGAAAGCAATAGCAACATACTAAACGATCAAGTGCTAAGCTAACGGATTGGGTCAAGTCAATCACATCATTCTCCTAATGATGTGATCCCATTAATCAAGTGACAACTATTTGTCTATGGCTAGGAAACATAACCATCTTTGATCAATGAGCTAGTCAAGTAGAGGCATACTAGTGACACTCTGTTTGTCTATGTATTCACACATGTATTATGTTTCCGGTTAATACAATTTTAGCATGAATAATAAACATTTATCATGATATAAGGAAATAAATAATAACTTTATTATTGCCTCTAGGGCATATTTCCTTCAGTCTCCCACTTGCACTAGAGTCAATAATCTAGATTACACAGTAATGATTCTAACACCCATGGAGCCTTGGTGTTGATCATGTTTTGCTCGTGGAAGAGGCTTAGTCAACGGGTCCGCATCATTCAGATTCGTATATATTTTGCAAATCTCTATGTCTCCCACCTGGACTTGATCCCGGATGGAGTTGAAGCGTCTCCTGATGTGCTTGGTTCTCTTGTGAAATCTGGATTCCTTTGCCAAAGCAATTACACCAGTATTGTCACAAAAGATTTTCATTGGACCCGATGCTCTAGGTATGACACCTAGATCGGATATGAACTCCTTCATCCAGACTCCTTAATTTGCTACTTCCGAAGCAGCTATGTACTCCGCTTCACATGTAGATCCCGAATGACGCTTTGTTTAGAACTACACCAACTGACAGCTCCACCGTTCAATATAAACACGTATCCGGTTTGTGATTTAGAATCGTCCGGATCAGTGTCAAAGCTTGCATCGACGTAACCATTTACGATGAGCTCTTTGTCACCTCCATAAACGAGAAACATATCCTTAGTCCTTTTCAGGTATTTCAGGATATTCTTGACTGCTGTCCAGTGATCCACTCCTGGATTACTTTGGTACCTCCCTGCTAAACTAATAGCAATGCACACATCAGGTCTGATACACAGCATTGCATACATGATAGAGCCTATGGTTGAAGCATAGGGAACATCTTTCATTTTCTCTCTATCATCTGCAGTGGTCGGGCATTGAGTCTTACTCAACTTCACACCTTGCAACACAGGCAAGGACCCTTTTTTTGCTTGATCCATTTTGAACTTCTTCAAAACTTTGTCAAGGTATATGCTTTGTGAAAGTCCAATTAAGCGTCTCGATATATCTCTATAGATCTTGATGCCCAATATATAAGAAGCTTCACCGAGGTCCTTCATTGAAAAACTCTTATTCAAATATCTCTTTATGCTATCCAGAAATTCTATATCATTTCCAATCAACAATATGTCATCCACATATAATATCAGAAATGCTACAGAGCTTCCACTCACTTTCTTGTAAATACAGGCTTCTCCAAAAGTCTGTATAAAACCATATGCTTTGATCACACTATCAAAACCTTTATTCCAACTCCGAGAGGCTTGCACCAGTGCATAAATGGATCGCTGGAGCTTGCACACTTTGTTAGCTCCCTTTGGATCGACAAAACCTTCTGGTTGCATCATATACAACTCTTTTTCCAGAAATCCATTTAGGAATGCAGTTTTGACATCCATTTGCCAAATTTCATAATCATAAAATGCGGCAATTGCTAACATGATTCGGACAGACTTAAGCATCGCTACGGGTGAGAAGGTCTCATCGTAGTCAATCCCTTGAACTTGTCAAAAACCTTTTGCAACAAGTCAAGCTTTATAGACAGTAACATTACCGTCAGCGTCAGTCTTCTTCTTGAAGATCCATTTATTCTCGATGGCTTGTCGATCATCGGGCAAGTCAACCAAAGTCCATACTTTGTTCTCATACATGGATCCCATCTCAGATTTCATGGCCTCAAGCCATTTTGCGGAATCTGGGCTCACCATCGCTTCTTCATAGTTCGTAGGTTCGTCATGGTCTAGTAACATAACATCCAGAACAGGATTACCGTACCACTCTGGTGCGGATCTTACTCTGGTTGACCTACGAGGTTCAGTAATAATTTGATCTGAAGTTTCATGATCATCATCATTAACTTCCTCACTAATTGGTGCATACGTCACAGGAACCGGTTTCTATGATGAACTAATTTCCAATAAGGGAGCAGGTACTGTTACCTCATCAAGTTCTACTTTCCTCTCACTCACTTCTTTCGAGAAAATTCCTTCTCTAAAAAGGATTCATTCTTTGCAACGAATGTCTTGCCTTCGGATCTGTGATAGAAGGTGTACCCAACAGTTTCCTTTGGGTATCCTATGAAGACACATTTCTCCGATTTGGGTTCGAGCTTATCAGGTTGGAGCTTTTTCACATAAGCATCGCAGCCCCAAAATTTAAGAAACGACAACTTTGGTTTCTTGCCAAACCATAGTTCATAAGGCGTCGTCTCAACGGATTTCGATGGTGCCCTATTTAACGTGAATGCTGCCGTCTCTAAAGCATAACCCCAAAATGATAGCGGTAAATCAGTAATAGACATCATGGATCACACCATATCTAGTAAAGTATGACTACAACGTTCGGACACATCATTACGCTGTGGTGTTCCAGGTGGCGTGAGTTGAGAAATTATTTCGCATTGTTTCAAATGTAGACCAAACTCGTAACTTAAATATTCTCCTTCACGATCAGATCGTAGAAACTTTATTTTCTTGTTACGATGATTTTCAACTTCACTCTGAAATTCTTTGAACTTTTCAAATGTTTCAGACTTATGTTTCATTAAGTAGATATACCCATATCTGCTTAAATCATCTATGAAGGTGAGAAAATAACGATACCCACTGCGAGCCTCAACATTCATTGGACCACATACATCAGTATGTATGATCTCCAACAAATCAGTTGCTCGCTCCATAGTTCCGGAGAACGGCGTTTTAATCATCTTGCCCATGAGGCATGGTTTGCAAGTATCAAGTGATTCATAATCAAGTGATTCCAAAAGTCCATCAGTATGGAATTTCTTCATGCACTTTACACCAATATGACCCAAACGGCAGTGCCACAAATAAGTTGCATTATCATTATCAACTCTGCATCTTTTGGCTTCAACATTATGAATATGTGTATCACTATTATCGAGATTCATCAAAAATAGACCACTCTTCAAGGGTGCATGACCATAAAAGATATTACTCATATAAATAGAACAACCATTATTCTCAGATTTAAATGAATAACCGTCTCGCATCAAACAAGATCCATATATAATGTTCATGCTCAACGTTGGCACCAAATAACAATTATTTAGGTCTAAAACTAATCCCGAAGGTAGATGTAGAGGTAGCGTGCTGACGGCAATCACATCGACTTTGGAACCATTTCCCACACGCATCATCACCTCGTCCTTAGCCAGTGTTCGCTTAATCCGTAGTCCCTGTTTCGAGTTGCAAATATTAGCAACAGAACCAGTATCAAATACCCAGGTGCTACTACAAGCTCTGGTAAGGTACACATCAATAACATGTATATCACATATACCTTTGTTCACCTTGCCATCCTTCTTATCTGCCAAATACTTGGGGCAGTTCTGCTTCCAGTGACCAGTCTGCTTGCAGTAGAAACACTCAGTCTCAGGCTTAGGTCCAGACTTGGGTTTCTTCTCTTGAGCAGCAAATTGTTTGCTGTTCTTCTTGAAGTTCTCCTTCTTCTTTCCTTTGTCCTTCTTCTTGAAACTGGTGGTCTTATTGACCATCAATACTTGATGCTCCTTCTTGATTTCTACCTCCGCAGCCTTTAGCATTGCGAAGAGCTCGGGAATCGTCTTATCCATCCCTTGCATGCTATAGTTCATCACGAAGCTCTTGTAGCTTGGTGGCAGTGATTGAAGAATTCTGTCAATGACGCTATCATCCGGAAGATTAACTCCCAGTTGAATCAAGTGATTGTTATACCCAGACATTCTGAGTATTTGCTCACTGATAGAACTATTCTCCTCCATCTTGCAGCTGTAGAACTTATTGGAGACTTCATATCTCTCAATCCGGGCATTTGCTTGAAATATTAACTTCAACTCCTGGAACATCTCATATGCTTCATGACGTTCAAAACATCGTTGAAGTCCCGGTTCTAAGCCGTAAAGCATGGCACATTGAACTATCGAGTAGTCATCAGCTTTGCTCTACCAGACGTTCATAACATCTGGTGTTGCTCCTGCAGCAGGTTTGGCACATAGCGGTGCTTCCAGGACGTAATTCTTCGGTGCAACAATGAGGATAATCCTCAAGTTACGGACCCAGCCTGTGTAATTGCTACCATCATCTTTCAACTTTGCTTTCTCAAGGAACGCATTAAAATTCAACGAAACAACAGCACGAGCCATCTATCTACAACAAACATAGACATGCAAAATACTATCAGGTACTAAGTTCATGATAAATTTAAGTTCAATTAATCATATTACTTAAGAACTCCTACTTAGATAGACATCCCTCTAATCATCTAAGTGATCACATGATCCAAATCAACTAAACCATAACCGATCATCACATGAAATGGAGTAGTTTTCAATGGTGAACATCACTATGTTGATCATATCTACTATATAATTCACGCTCGACCTTTCAGTCTCAGTGTTCCGAGGTCATATCTGCATATGCTAGGCTCGTCAAGTTTAACCTGAGTATTCTGCGTGTGCAAAACTGGCTTGCACCCGTTGTAGATGGACGTAGAGCTTATCACACCCGATCATCACGTGGTGTCTGGGCACGAGGAACTTTGGCAACGATGCATACTCAGGGAGAACACTTTTATCTTGAAATTTAGTGAGAGATCATCTTATAATGCTACCGTCAATCAAAGCAAAATAATATGTATAAAAGATAAACATCACATGCAATCAATATAAGTGATATGATGGCCATCATCATCTTCTGCATGTGATCTCCATCTCCGAAGCACCGTCATGATCACCATCGTCACCGGCGCGACACCTTGATCTCCATCGTAGCATCGTTGTCGTCTCACCAAGTATTGCTTCTACGACTATCGCTACCGCTTAGTGATAAAGTAAAGCAATTATAGGGTGATTGCATTGCATACAATAAAGCGACAACCATATGGCTCCTTCCAGTTGCCGATAACTCGGTTACAAAACATGATTATCTCATACAATAAAATATAGCATCATGCCTTGACCATATCACATCACAACATGCCCTGCAAAAACAAGTTAGACGTCATCTACTTTGTTGTTGCAAGTTTTACGTGGCTGCTACGGCTGAGCAAGAACCGTTCTTACCTACGCATCAAAACCACAACGATAGTTTGTCAAGTTAGTGCTGTTTTAATCTTCTCAAGGACCGGGCGTAGCCACACTCGGTTCAACTAAAGTTGGAGAAACTGACACCCGCTAGTCACCTGTGTGCAAAGCACGGCGGTAAAACCAGTCTCGCGTAAGCGTACGCGTACTGTCGACCCGGGCCGCTTCATCCGACAATATCGCCGAACCAAAGTGTGACATGCTGATAAGCAATATGACTTGTATCGCCCACATTTGTTAGTTCAACCTTGAATTTGCAGATATATTTGTAGTGAAAGAAGACCAAGCCAAGGTTTTTTTCATAAAGCGTGGACTTTATTGGCTCAAAATGGAGCATCAAGGGCATACAAACATAATGAGCGCACACCCGGCCTCAACATAGTTAGGATGCACACAGCCAACACCAACACACGCACACAGAACACACCAGCGAATAGCAGAGTCATACCAGGGGCAGCCAACACCAACACACGCACACAAAACACACCAGCGAATAGCAGAGTCATACCAGGGGCGGAGCTATGTTGGGGCAAAACCAGGCTATGGCGCGCCCAGCGTAGCAACAAACGGTGAATGATTGAGGAGGCCATTAAAGAAAAAATTGTGAGGTTAGCTTTAATCTGCCTGTTTGGCCCGCCCAAAGAATCTCACGTAGCTCCGCCACTGAGTCATGCAAGACCAAATCTATACGTGAGCAAGGAAAAAATAAAAATAAAACAAATCATATCCACAACCGGTAAAAAGAGCAAACCAAGGTTTAAAAAGAGAGAAGAAATCAAGCAGGATTTCATGTGAATGTAAGTAACTGACCAAGGACATGGAGGAGCTGGTTGGAGAGGCAGAGGAGATCCATGATGGATGACCTCATTTTCCTCTGCTGCTCCTGATCCTCATCATCTCCTTGAGAGCTGAGGAAGCAGAGGTACTAGTTGTGGTGGTATCGTTGAGCCATTGGCAGGTAGTTAATCTGCACAAATATACTACTCCCTTGGCAAACTAATATAAGAGCGTTTAGATCAAGGTGTTTGACAAAGTTGAAATTTTTAGGCTATGAACAGCACCCAATCAACCAACCAACGGGACAGAGCGAAACACATTCAAACAAGCATCCACCTCATCACATTCAAACAGGCAACATTGCGTCCTCGCCGGCAGAGCTTAATTACCATGTTTCTTCATGACACAGAAGACAAAACACACAGGAAACTTATATTACAGCACACGTGATCCTACCCTACCACCTTCAGCGCAGCACCACAAAACTAACGCAGCCCAGGTCGGTCACCTCACTTGTTCACCTCCTCGTACTCCGCACTTTTGGGACCCTTGTCATGCCACCAACAAGAAGGACCTCATCAACATCCTTGGTGGTTATGCCGGCATCCTTCAAGCAGCTCTTGCATGGTTCTCTGGTCCTCTCAATTAGACCATTCACCAGAGACTCAAATTTTGATCTTGTCAGTGTGATGTTCAGATGTTTTGCTCCACTGGCATCAGCAGTGATGAAGGGAAGATTGATTTCAGTCTGGGTAGTTGAGGAGAGCTCGATTTTCGCCTTCTCAGCTGCCTCGTGCAGTCTCTGGAGAGCCAACCTATCTTGATCCTTGTTGTTTGTTCCGTACGACAGAGCGGCAGCAGTTGGTTCATTGATGATCCTTTGGACATCAAGTCCAGCAATACGGCCGGCATCCTTGGTGGCCTGCCTCTGAGCATCATTGATCGTAAGCTGGAACGGTAATGACAGCCTTGGAAATAGATTTGCCAAGGTAAGCTTCAGCTGTCTCCTTCATCTTGGTGAGCACAAACCCACCAATCTGGCTCGGCGAGTACTGCTTGCCATCTGTGGTCTCAACCCAAGCGTCTCCATTGGGAGCCTTCACAATCTTATATGGTACCATGTTCATCTCCTTCTGCGTCTGTGGGTCATCAAAGCGACGCCCAATCATACGCTTTGTGCCAAAGAAGGTGTTGTGTGGGTTGGTCACTGCTTGCCGCTTGGCTGGAATTCCCACGAGTAGCTCTCCTTTCGGAGAAAAGGCAACAACTGACGGTGTAGTCCTGGCGCCTTCCGAATTCTCAATCACCTTTGCATTCTGCATTTATTTAGAGAGAGGTGTTAATTGATCAGACAATTTTAAAACAGGAGGAAACTACTCCCTCCGTTCTAAAATAGATGACTCAACTTTGTACTAGCAGAGAACAAAACATGTACATGCAGAGAGAGTATAGTATGCTGGAACAGTAATGACACACCTTTCCCTCCATAACCGCGACACATGAGTTGGTCGTTCCCAAATCAATTCCAATAACCTCATTTCCAATTGGCTTAGCACTGAGGAATAAAAGCACAGAGAAGAGTTAGCTATATATGCACGCTGCAAGGATCTTCCCCAGATTTTATACTGTATACACCAAAATAAGAAGATTGTTACCTGAAAGTTCTTGCAAAAGTACCCCATCTGGAGCACACATTTGCAGCAGCATATGTTGATTGGACGCTGGCAGTCAGCTGAAATGTAAACAATCAATAATCAGGAAGTCACATCATTGACAATATTAAGCCCTAAAACATTTTGGTGTCTTCATGGGCAGATCTATTTTGTGCACAAACAACAAAAGGGAACACTTCCCAACCGGAATTAAGATGCATATTAGTCAAAATACAATACTCTAACCCCTGATTAACCCGCTCATTTGCATGAAAATTTGTTCCAAGTCAATGATGGTTTGCTAATAAAAAACATGGTATATGATAATAGTACGCACAATCATTCCTACAAGTCCATACTTGCATGTACAGAAGAAATTCAGTCACCTCTACAGCAATACAGAAACATAGCTTTTTTCAGGGAGGCCACAAGGCATGCTAGTAGGAGATGAGACATCAAAACGGAGACCTGCAGTCGCGCTACATCAAAATGGAGATGAGACATCAATTCATACTGCAGAATTGTGCACTTACTAGTGTGTTCTCTGTTTACCCCACCCCATGAACCAAACACTGATGCAGAGGCCGGGGGTATACCCCCATTTCCAAACAAAATGAACCAAACACTGATCGTTTGGGCTAATCTAGAACATGGCATATGATCTCAGTACTAACAAACGGCAGTCCATACTTGCATGTATACAAGAAATTCAGTCACCTCTACAGCAATACAGATTACAGAAACACAATCACTGCTGGCCAGTAGCAGTAAAGGACATGCTTTTTTTCAGAGTGGTGATCACATCATTGGCAATAATCAATATTAAGCATGGGTGAGATGGACAATCAATATTCAGAAAGTCACATCATTAACAATATTAAGCCTTACAACATGTTTGGTGACTTAGTGGGCAGATGTATGCACAAAAAGGGGGACATTTTTCAACTGAAGAAAAAACGCACATCATTCAGTAACCAGTACCAACCCTTGTTCCAAGTCAACGATCTTTTGCTAATCAAAAACATGGCATATGATCATGGTACACACAATCATTCCTAGAAGTCCACACTTGTGTGTATGGAATAAATTCAGTCATCTCTACAGCAATACAGAAACATAGTAATCCTGGACACTAGCAGTTAATGACATGTTTTCTTCAGAGAGGTAACAAGGCATACTGCTAGGAGACAAGAAATCAAAATGGAAACCTGCAGTCCACCCTTGGCATCTGATCCAGGGTTAATCTAGAACATGGCAAATGATCTCAGTACTAACGAATGACAGTTCACACTTGCATGCATAGAAGAAATTCAGTCACCTCTACAGCGATACAGAAATATAATCACTGCTGGCCTATAACAGTAAAGGACATGCTTTTTCAGAGGGGTAATCACACCATTCACAATAGTCAGAAAGTCTAACTAAAACACTTTAGTGGCTTAGTGGGCCTATCTAAGCACAGAAAAGGGGGACATTTTTTTTTTGTTTTGAATCAGATATATAAGAAAGATGCATATCAGTCAGTAACCAGTACCAATCCTTGTAGGCGCATGCCACGGCAATTGGTAAGTATACATACAATACAGAGTTGTGCACTTACTACTAGTGTGTTATCTGTTCACCCTTTGCGCCCATAGGCATTTGAAATTGAAACAAGCCACCAATGGTTGGCTAATCTAGAACATGGCATGCATATGAAACATGTGACAGCAGTCCATACATGCATCATCATGTGTAGTGTAGAAGAAACAAAATCAGGGTCACGTGGCTCTACAGCAGTAGTATAGACTATAGAGCCAACATACCAGGCCATAAACAAGTCCCCTTTTAGAGACTTCAGGTATTTTATGATTGACGGAGAATCGTACCTCACATAGATCCCCATTTCTCTATGAGGGCCCATATATGTATGCTATGGTGGTGAACTAGGTATGTATCCAACACAACCGAATAATCGCAGATGGGAAATACTTACTCATTTCCACGTACTAACTGCAACGGGGAGACCATATAATATGCAGTTCGTCAAATTTGTATATGCAGTACGTAAAACTGCAATGTCCCCAACTTGATGTTGGGAGATTACAATTCTATAGGAGCAATCTTGCTATCAACTTATCCTCTTGACAAGTGATTCCGCAAGACCACTCTGGGTATGTACACAAAGTACGTATATGCTCCACCTTTATGCCCAAATCTAGAGAGTAATCATCAAATGCTCATGAACTAAATTCCATAGCATTATCCATTCTGATGGATTTATCCCGTTCTTGGGATGATTTGCTCTCAAATTAATGATCTGAGAAATCAGCTTTGTAAAAGCATGGTTCCTTATAGAAGGTAAGACACACATTGTTCTATCTTGTTGATGCACCTGAAATTACTATGGAATATCTGAATATTCCATATAATGGTTGAATTGGATCACATGCATCTCCTATACAAGGAAATCTATTGGCCCATCCTTTATCTTTAGATATGATGGCCTTATGATCAATTTTCCAGTGTCTACACGTATCGTGCATACATAATTCAATGAATTTGGAAAATTCACACCATTAGATTGTGTGTAGTAGAACCATCCATAATTTCTTATCATCCCAATACCAGGGAGACCCAAGCAACCATGCTATATCTTGAACTTATCAAGATTCTAGAAAATTATCTTGTACGCCGAATGCATATTCAGTTTAATGTATGTGTAGTATATTAATCCAAATGGTAGAGAAGACCGTTACTCTAGGATTTCATTCAAATCCTTTTTGTTGAGTCATGAGTAGGCTTTCAACCTCACTCACTATACGAGTTTCAACATAGAAACCATTGTGGATATCCTTATAACTCAGCAAGGTACGAGTAGAATCTTGATGCATGAATTCATTCATGATTATCATATAGTACCCCTAGGGAGTGCAATTATGGCTTGACCAAAACCAACAATTACCCCATCACGACCAACAATTGTCATGATGTTTCCACTACTCTTCTCAAGAGTCTGGAAACACTTAATCTCCCTTAGCATCATGCATGTTAGTAGACCCAGTTTCTACTAACACATTTTCTTCTCAATTGAATTTCCAATAGGCTTCTATAGAGAAAGAAACCAATTTTAAGATATGATTGAACTCATATAGATATACATACATTGTATATCACTGGTAGCGAAGTCCACTAGCATGTCATCGACACTAAGTAGTGGACCTTCATTTTGCTGAGCATGCTCTTGGTTTCCCACGTTCCAAGGAACGTGTGGGAACTTTCAACCGTCGGGAAATTATTGTTATATCGAGGGAAGTAAGCTTCACACTTGTTCCCGTGGGCCTCTTGCCCTTGGCCAACTGATGCATGCACAGATCTACCAAATGCATGGAAGTATCACATATCCTTGTAACCCGTGTTCTAAAACCACACTTATAGCAACCATTAGAGTTGCTAGCCTTGTCATTGATCTGGAAATGACTTTTCTCTTTTCAGCCCCATTCTTATTATGCTTCTCATCACGCCTCCACTTTCCTACACAATTGACGAAATTGTTCAATATAAATCCTCATACAAGGATTAAAAGTGGAGAGCATCTCGATGAGATTAACATCTAGAACTGCAATATTGCAGAATCTCAACTACAAGTTGATCTGATGCATATAAGAGTTGTATGCTACCATAGACTTCAAGTCATGGAACCGGACGAGCGTCCATTTCATGTGCACTTCAAGCATCATCATCACCCTATATTGATCATACTGCTCCTCAAAAGAGCTCTAGAGTATCAGATACTCTATTTTTATAGATCATGGTGTAGTGAAGTGCAATGCAGCATACTTTGCTATAGCGACTATAGCCGGAGCCCCTGAGCGGCTGTGGTTATGTGGGAACTGAGACCCCGGGCTGCCAAGTTAATCTTTACATTGACCAGGTTCGATGATTAATACCATCAACGGCAAACTCAGCAAAAAATCTCTCTTGGATATGTCCAACACATACTGCATGAAATCATCATGCACAATTATTTTACCTTTTAGTAAATTAATTTTCTAGTATCATCGACATATAGCAACCATCAAATTGCCTAATCAGATATGCTGATATACAATTGTGCTTTAAAACACGGCAATATACCATAAATTACTGCAAAACATATCGGAAAACAAGGTATAGCTAAAAGCTAAAATCAAAAGGAAACCACGGAGAAAATGGTCCTAGGCCGAAACCACTCAGCCCAAGATTTTTTTTCTTTTGTTTTTCTTTTGTTCTCAATGAAACACTACCCAACCACCAATTCGATCAGTCATAACAACCACAACCAAATGGTTAAAGTGCTCAAAACAGTAAGCCCAGTTGCTAAACTGCAAAGTCCATGAGAGAATCATGGCTTGGTTGCAATGCAAACATCGTGGACTTTCATGGGATTATATCACATAACGAGAGCACTACTTATAAAATGTGTACATGTATACAGTTGCTGGTTGCTGGTTGCATGCTGTCATATGAATTAAATCATGTATGTGGTTAAGGAAACTAATTAGTCAAACGGTTGAGCGGATGGATGCATTCGTGCATATCTGCACTTACGGACGCAGCCGGTGGTCGCGTCGTCGGCCTTACTGTGCGTCCCACTTGGCCGCCTCGCCGCTTTGCTTCACAGCTTACCATTGCCTCTTACCAATGCAGCACGCCACATCACCGCACCTCGCCGGGTAGAACCGCCTTTACTTCATTCGACGCCATTGGCAGCCGCCGCAGATGCTGTGTGTTCCCACCGACGCCATGGTGCCGCTAGTACAGGAATCGTCTGTTGGCCGTGTGGGCTAGTCGCTCCCTCCCGCCGATGGCGACGCTAGCCAGGAGAACCCGTGCGTTTCAGGCGCCGCCGTTCCATGCGAGATGCGTCAGGCCAGACGCCGCAGTCGAACGCCGGGAGACGCCACCGCTGCTCTCCTGCACGGAACGCCGCGGTGTGCCGAAGCCATCGTCGTGAGGCCACCTCCTCGGGCGCCTTCGGCCTTTCTCTCTCAGCGGAGAGACACGCGCTGATAACGTGTAAAGAAACCAAGTAAATGACTGGAACAGTTATCCTTTCATTGATGGTCCTGAGGGGACACGAACGAACGGACATATCCATTCGGGAGGGTGCGACCAGAAGACACGGCGGTTAGCAAATACTAACCGCATGTCGATTTACAAGCAGGAGATTATCCTTAATTAATTATATTCCTAACAGAACTAACCAATCCAATAAATAGATCAACTTTCAAATAGTTCTTGCCTGCCCGACAAAATATATGTAATATATTATCAGTTCAACATATATTGGTAGCCATCTGTATGTATATGGAATGCCTTTGTGAGTTAATACAAAAAGTTAACTAGAGTAAAATGGAGAAATTTCTCTTAAATGCGGTAAATCCTATCAAAATGTGAAACTTCACGGTAAAAAGTGGAATTAACTCTAAGGAGAACTACGTCAAAGGTGAATATTTCGGGCAAGATTTTGCTACTAAAGTTACTCGTAACATGTGTTGGGTGATGCAGTCTTGTCATCCTTCCACTTCTTCCCCCTTCCCCCCTCCCCCCTTCCAATTTTTTTTATATGAGTGAATTCCTTATTTAACACCGAAAAATCTCTTCTTCCCTATGCAAGCGGGAAAAAGAATCTGGTTTTGCACGCACAAAATTGGTTGGCGCGCTAGTTTGGGCGCAAGCGGGAAAAGAATCTGGTTTTGCACGCAAGGCGGGTAAGGCAAGGCGGGTAGAGTGGAGATATGGAGAGGGTGGCGGGGCTGCTGGAGCAGATGAAGCTTTCGGAGGAGGAGAAGAAGGGTGTGAAGATCCGATGGACGACGAGGACGAAGGGGCAGCAAGGGGAGATCCAGGCGATTGGGAAGGTGATGTCGGAGCGGCCGGCGCACCCGGAGGCGATAAGCTTCTCGCTGGGGCGCTGCTGGTGCCCGCTGAAGGGGGTGGATTGCAAGGAATTGGGGGAGAACATTTTTCTCGTCACCTTCAAACAGGAAGCGGGGAAGCGAAAGGCGCTGGAGGATGGACCGTGGATGTTCGATAACGACTTGGTTGTCATGGTGGATTTCGTGCCAAGTAAGAGAATAGAGCAATATGTTTTTTACGAGATTCCGATCTGGATCCGGGTCTTCGGATTACCACTTGGGAAGATGGATGAGGACACGGCGGAGGACATTGGCAACCTGGTGGGGAAGTTCGTGGAGATGGATATGGGGGTGGATGGATCAACGATGGGGCGGTACCTACGTATCAAAGTCCGCATGCCGATCACTAAACCCATCATGCGAGGCATTTGCGTGGATGAGGAGGGGGAAAGTGATGAAGAGAGGATGGGGGTAGGAGAGAAGGAGAAGGAAGAGGAGAGGCCTTTCTGCAGGTTTGAATATGAGTTCCTTCCAGATTTCTGCTATGTGTGTGGGATGATGGGGCATGTGGACAAAGGTTGTTCTATGAGATTGAGGAAGGGGGAGAAGGCTCAATATGGGAAGTGGCTGCGAGCAGACATGGGGAGGCGAAGGGGAGAGGAAGGGAGGCCTTGGAGAAGCAATTTTCATGGAAGTGGGAGCGGAAGTGGCTCGGGCGGGGGGAGGAATTATGGAAGTGGGAGGACAGGGGGACAATCAAGGAGTGATAGCCTCACATGGCGGAAGACTGACTCTAGGTTAAGCGGAGGGGCAACGGAGGACGGAGAGGAAGTGAATAGCCCAAGTAAGAAGACCAATGCTAGAGGAGGACAGGTGCAACAGAAGAGGTTGGAGTTCGAGGCGATTGGAAGTGGAGCGGAAGGAAGCGATGGAAGTGGGAAGGGGGAGAAGGAAAGGGAAGGGGACCGATCTAGGGACACATCAATCATCTTGGCAGGCGCAGATACAAGCAGTGCAGACCCGGAGGGTAGATTGGAGGAGGAGAGAGCGAGCCAGGACAAGGGGAAGAAGGGGGGAGTGGATCGTGTTACAAAAGAAGGAAAGGAGAAGAAGGAAGGATATGTACCAAAAACCTACAAAGAAAAATATTGGAGTTTGATGGGAAAGAACATTGCAGAGGAGGTGATGAAAGTGCTGAGGGGAGGAGAGATTCCGAGTGGCTGGAACGATACGACGGTGGTGCTGATACCAAAAGTCAAAAATCCCTCGAGAATTAAGGATCTGAGGCCAATTAGCCTTTGCAATGTGTTGTACAAGATCATCTCCAAGGTCCTTGCAAATCGTCTCAAGCTTGTGTTGCCGCAAATAATTTCAGGAAATCAGAGTGCCTTCGTGCCAGGGCGATTGATCACAGATAATATCTTGATGGCATATGAGATATCTCATTTCCTGATGAACAAAAGAGCAGGCAAAGAAGGGCTGGCTGCGGTTAAGGTCGACATGAGCAAAGCCTATGACCGGGTAGAGTGGTCTTTCCTGGAAGCTATGATGATCAAACTAGGCTTTGATAGAAGCTGGGTGAGACTTGTCATGAAGTGTGTTACAACAGTCAGGTATCGGATCAAGGTCAACAATGATCTCTCAGAACTGTTTGCACCTTCCAGGGGGCTTCGCCAAGGAGACCCCATATTGCCGTATCTATTTGTGATTTGCGCTGAAGGCCTGTCAGCCTTGCTCAATGACGCCAGAGGAGGGGGGTGTTTACTGGTATCCAAATCTGTCCAGGTGCGCCTGCGATTTCGCACTTATTCTTTGCTGATGACTCGCTTCTACTCATGAAAACCCAGGCCAGAGAAGCCGAGGAGTTGCAGCGGATTTTGGCAGTTTATGAAAAGTGTTCTGGACAGTGCATCAACCATGAGAAATCAGCGATCATGTTCAGCAAGAACTGTCCAGCGCAGCCTAAGGATACGGTTAAGGCTATTCTTCATATTGATAGCGAGGCATACAATGAGAAATATTTGGGGCTACCGGTGTATATTGGGCATTCCAAGCAGAAGGCTTTTGCCTATATTAAGGATGCCATTTGGACACGAATGCAAGGCTGTAATGAGAGAGCTCTCTCTAGGCAGGGAAAGGAAATCCTGGTGAAGGGAGTGGCGCAGGCCATTCCAACTTTTGCTATGTCTGTCTTCTACTTGACCAAGACCTTGTGCGAGGATATCAGCGCTATGATTGCCCGCTACTGGTGGAGCCAACAGGACAATGAGAACAAAATCCATTGGGTGGGGTGGCAAAAACTCACGCGGTCGAAAGGAAGGGGTGGACTCGGTTTTCAGGATATTCATGACTTCAACATCGCCATGCTTGCCCGCCAGGTGTGGAGATTGGTACAAGAACCCGAAAGCCTATGTGCTCAGCTTATGAAGGCCAAATACTACCCTAACAGCTCTGTTCTGGAGGCGGGGGAGACTGCCAACATGTCATATGCGTGGAGAAGTATTTGCCATGGCATTGAGCTGATATGAGAAGGTGTGATATGGAGGGTAGGCAATGGTTAGAGCATACGGATTTGGGAAGACCCTTGGATCCCGAGAGCGTGGTCACGTAAAGTGATCACCCCGCGAGGAGGTAGCTTGCTAACCAGAGTCTCAGAGCTAATTGACCCCAGTACGGGCACATGGGACATGGAGCTTGTACGGGACACTTTCTGGGAAGAGGACACAGAACTCATACTCCAGATGCCCCTGCGAGATGGCGCTGTTGACTTCTTGGCCTGGCACTTTGATCTAAAAGGCCTCTTCTCGGTAAGACAGGCATATAAGCTAAAGAGGGCTCTCTCTAAACCTGCAGGGGAAAGCGGTGGGCATCCCCAGTTGGTAGCCGGCAACCTGAATGATGGTGGTCAGGACGAATGGAAGAGGATCCGGCGGCTGCAACGTCTGGGGAAAATTAAGCATTTCATTTGGAGGATGGCGCACAACACCTTAGCCACTAAGGACATCCTTTGCAGGAGGGGAGTGACCATACATGATCACAAATGCTTGCTATGCAATTCACGCAATGAAACTGGTAAGCACCTCTTTGTGGATTGCCAGGAAGTTAAGCAAGTGTGGCGAGCGCTAGGACTTGAACATGTGCGGCAGCGCCTCGATGTGTGCGAATCTGTGGAAGCAACTTTTGACACGCTGTGGCAGATTCCGGAGAAGGACCGCATGCTGATTATTGTGGCATGGTGGCAATGGTGGACACAAAGGAATAAAGTGAGGGAAGGGGAGAAGCCCATGGAGCATGATCAATTTGCCTGCAGAGCTGCATGTACTACCGAAGAGTATGGGGGCTATTTCAGCAAAAGGGCCACGCCCCATGCAACGCCACAACGCTGGCTTCCCCCGCCGGCGGGTGTGCTCAAATTTAATGTGGAGGGAGCCCACGCCCCAGGTGCGCAGTCGGGTGCATGGGGGGTGGTGGTCCGCGACAGCGAAGGAGCGGTGGTGGCGGCCCGAGCAGGGCGAAGCGACCATGTGGCAGACGCGTTTGGTGCTGAACTGCTAGTGGTGGAGAGGGCCGTGGACGTAGCTGCTGAGCTAGGCTCTGTGCACTTAATCGTCGAGACTGATTCCCTCCTGGTGGAACAAGCGCTCAATAAACATGGCCCAGACTTCTCCAGGCAAGCTCATTTGATTGACGACTTGAAGATTCAAATGAACCTCTGGTTCGCATCTTGCGAAGTGATCCACTGTCGAAGGGAAGCCAATATGCTGGCTCATCATCTAGCTAAGCTAGGTTTATCCCTCCATAGCGGGGGAGTTCTTGTATCTGATGTGGATGTTCCAGCATCTGTAGCTGACGCCGTAAGGGCCGACTTAGGCCAAACAGTTGCGTAATAAAGCTTTATGCTTGCTCTAAAAAAATGTGCGTGAGAGCTAGCTAGGCTGATCTGATGCCTTTGACGTGTGGATGCATGCACGTTTTTCTTCGTCTTCAAAAGCGAGGTGCTGCCAGTGGGCCAGACCAATACCACAGGGAATTAATAATTGGATTAGAGATGATTCTAGGTCCAAGGGAAAAGAAAAGGATGATAATAAGAAGAACAAAATCAAGAAGAATGTTTCCAGGTCTGCACTGCCTGCTTTCACGGGATGCTCAGAACAGTTATAAGGAGGATAGGTTGCAAGTTGCACAATGTAGAAATAGTGTTGATGGGGCAATATGGTATGTGCTATCTTAAGAGGATAATAATGATCAAATGATGGATGTACAGAGATTGGGGCTGTTGTCACTCTTTACAAAAAAAAGAGAGCTTAGGATGATGATAATTGTGGTGTCCTTGATTGGTTTATCATCCAATGTATATGAAGACTTTCAACGCCAGTAGTCCATTTTCCACAATATGGGACAAAAATCCCAGTTCGCGCAACAAAATTCCCAATGCAGACAACAATAGTGGAGACCTTTTTTGCTGAGAAAAACAGAAATGGGTGACTTGGGTGAACTGCCATATATTTTGACCTAATTCGTGCAAGCATGTAATTTCTTGACCTCATGTTTTGTCATGCACGAACGTACATGTGTGTACCCATGCCCACCCCGGCCAGAAACCATTGCTCTTCGGGCGATTAATTTAGTTGAACTAACCAATCCAATTAATAGATCGACTTTCAACGCCAATAGTTCTTGCCTGCCCGACAAATATATGAAATATATTATCAGTTCAACATATATTGGTAGCCATCTGTATGTATATGGAATGTCCTAGAACTCCTCGATCGCCTAGATCTTTAAGGTAGGATAAAATTATATAAGCATAATAACTAAAATATCTTAGCATGCTGAAGCATAGGGCATCCTGCAAAAGTGGGAGACGTAAATCCGCAAAAGAAAACATTATCAAACAATTCAGATTGTCAGAAAAAAAACATCATAAGTAGCAAGTTTCATGGATGTTATACCAAAACAGGTTTCTACGGGGCCGTTTGGATTATGCCTGCGGCCGCCCTACCAATCAGTGGCACGCCAAAATTTTGGCGGAGGAAACGGCCGCCGGCGCCTTGCCAAATAATTGGCTGCACAATAGAAGGGAAGGGCATGCGAGGCTAGGGCGAGCCAAATAACCGGATCTGAACCAAACGCGTGCCATCGCTCCGGTCAACGACCAAATATTTGGTCGGGCACGTCAGGGCTACGATCCAAACAGGCCACATCACCAATCCATTCACACTTCCAAACAAATCCTACAGGGCTTTCTTACATGGAATGAACTGTGGTTCCATAATTTTTAATGCTGGATATGCATATCACTTAACAGTGGCATAGCTACAGTAAGAATTAACATAAATCAGTCTACAAGCATTGAGCGGAATATAAGTCCAAGTCAAAGCAATGTAGTACACCTATAGAGGGAAAAGCCGATATTAGGGGATAGCAAGTTGACAACATTGTATATCTTTTTAAATGCAAATAAATGCACATTTAAGCTTTTGATTACGCAGATCTAAATTATGTGACAAATGCACAATGCATTTCATAAATAATTGTTTACAGAACCCATAGTTCAGATGAAAGGAACAAGAAAGTAGGCGTGCTCTCCCTTTCACCTTGCATAAGCTGACCATTTTCAAGTATAGAATTTCTTTTTCCTCAAACTTGCTTCAAGGAATTCTGATGGTGCTTATTTTAAAGTAAAAATTTGATGTAGGAACATCAGCCACAATGAGCAAGTACTGTACTTTGTTAACATGCATATTGCATATAGTTCAGGTGTCATGGTTGTTCATCAATTGCCAAAGTTATACTTGCAAAAAAAAATGGTGTTAGAAAAAAAACACTTGCAAGTACTTCCTGGTCCATCAGAACCTCTTAATTCAGAATTTTCAAGATCCCCAACTTCAGTTCGTAAATTGAGCGAGAATACACTTCAGCTTCCTAACAGTTCACTTGCTACTAAGTCAATTAAGAACAAACATTTTTCTAGTCCAAAAAAGATGCATCTAACTATTACACGATTTGAAATGGGATTCCTGGGGCACCCAAATTTATGTTCCATTACAAAATCAAAATATGATATCTGAAAAATCACCCACTCACTATGCAGACTCAAACCTTTATTCTGTATCATGATAAAAGAAAATACATTAAATCCATAGAGCACTTCCAAAGGAAAAAGTATCTTATTTTCATTGTGCGGTTTAAACCATAAGCAGATTAGGAAGATAATGTCAGTCAAGCTAACAATCACCTCATTTTTTAAATTAGGCTAATGCTACCAACAAATTAATGCATGCAGACCTCTTATAAACATGGAGGGGAACCATCACTCTTTTTTGGGACAGTTTCAGTATTTTTCTAAGTACTCCAAGACTTCAACATGGAGGAGTATTACACGATCCAAGCCTTCTACTTGGCTCTCCTAGTCCAAAAAACTATGCCTCAAGAACAAGTAAGCGTCTGTACAGTCCTTCCATGCATTCATCTATTGGAAGGACAAGGCTAGTAGTAAAAACACAAAAGCATGGATTGGATAATGGTTTTTACCAACAAATTTTTTGACAAATCTACACTCAGTATGCAAGCAAGAAATCAGTGGAACACTTTCCAAACAGAAGAATAATGGTAGACTAATAGGAACCGATTGAATTTTGTACCAACCTATTGATTTATAAGGGAGGATTAGTGGAGTAAATCATGTGTTGTTCTGAACCATTATCCTATGCATAGTACCATCATGTTCTCTAACTCCATGAAAAACAGAGGAAAATATCTTCTACCCCGATATTATCCTCATATAATTCTACCGATCAGTACTCATTTTTGTGTGTCGAACTTGCAATACTGTTGATCATCATCAAGAGATGTATTGTTCTGAACCATTATCCTATGCATAGTACCATCATGTTCTCTAACTCCATGAAAAACAGAGGAAAATATCTTCTATCCCGATATTACCCTCATATAATTCTACCGACCAATACTCACTTTTATGTGCCGAACTTGCAATACTGTTGATCATCATCAAGAGATGTGTTGTTCTGAACCATTACCCTATGCATAGTACCATCGTGTTCTCTAACTCCATGAAAAACAGAGGAAAACATCTTCTACCCCATTATTATCCTCACATAATTCTACCGACAAATACTCACTTTTTTGTGCCAAACTTGCAATACTGTTGATCATCATCAAGAGATCCTAGACAAAATTGGATAAAAGCAATAAAGCTTGAGCAACAAACAAATATCAGTGCACATAACTATAATCCGGGAAATTTAAATGGTGACTCTTAAATCTGGAAGAATATGAAATGTACCAGCATGTGCCTAGGAGATGCATGTACTATGTTCTTTTTTGACCGGAACGGCAGGTGCTCTACCTTTTCATTTAAGCAAGGGGGGGAAAACTTTATGGTAGTAGCGAATAAAAGAACCAATACAAGCAAAGCATGTCTTGCTGTACAGTCCATCAAAGAGGCTGATCTCATCATTTATCTTCGAGCACAGCTGCACTGGATTCATTAGCTGTTTTTGAAAACTCTTCAATTTCGCTCATTCCAGAGGTTCCATGTCACGTAAGCTGAGAAGGTGCAATCATCAGTGCCTTCTCCTCTTTTCCTGAGAGGCAAAATCGTCTCCCACCAGGTCCCAACAGAGGTTGAGTGCAGCGCTACCTGGCTTGCCAGTGGTCTCGTATTTTGGTATGAAGTCCATACCTGCTTAGTGAAGGGGACACCCAAGATCAGGTGGCGGCCAGACTCGAGCATCTGATCACAAGTAGAGCAAGTATCCTGATGATTCCAGCCTCTCACAAGCAGTCAATCTGCTTTCCAAAGTCTATTCTGCAGCAGCGCCCAGACTCTGAACTTCCAAGCAACAACAGGGTGTGGCATTGGAATCCGGGAGCAGATTTGAGTGTTGTAAGCAGATTTTGCCGAGTAAGCGCCATTTGCACTGGGTGTCCAGGTGATCGAATCCGAGTCCGAGGAGAGCTGGATGGCCTGAGTGCTCGTCCACAAGGCAACGAATGAGTCCATGAGATTAGAGCATCTTCAGCAGCGCCCCAAGAAGGCTCCTCAGACGATTTTTCGGCCGCCGGTGCCAAAAAATCGGCCCAGTCGCATCTCCAAGGGCCCAGTTTTCGTCGGCTCGGACCAAAATTGGCGCCGGCGGACCCAACCCGAACCCGGCATGCTGGGGGTCGTTCGGGGGCGCCGGGCGAATCTTTTTTGGCGCGAAGAGCCGCGGGCCAGCCGCGTCAGCGACTCGACTCTCTTCTCGCCGCTTCATCGACCTCATCGCCTCGTTTCCCGCGGCGAATCAATGCCAAAGTTGCACGCTGCGCGCGCTGCCGCGCCGGTCAGCCTCCATTGATGCCTCACGGGCGGCGCAGTGAAGGCTGGGCGACGTGCGTCCCCTCGGCCGATACGCCATCAAGCCACGCGTAGCGCCGGCCAAGCCTACCACGCGGCGCCTCCGCTTATATAAGCCGACCACCAGCGCGCCGGAGGCACGCACAGACACTCCACCGCCGACGCGCCCATTTCTCCCCCCTTCCTCCTCTCGCCGTCTCCAGTCCATTAGAATGGCCGAGCGCTTTCCAGGCGACGGTGCGGCGGCAAATGGCTTCGGTCGCCGCCATCTTCACGAGGACGAGGCTCGCCTCCTTTTCGAGGCCAAGTACCCGGTCCCGCCGGACATGCGGGTGCCCGGGGCTTGAAGGATCAGCGCCGGCGGCGTGCCGGTGCCACCACCACCCACCGGGGCGACGCAGCGTGCGGAGATCGCACGTATCCGCGCGTCCCTGCCGCGGGCGTCGAGGGAGGGGCCATGGTACGTCCCCGATAGCCCGCTCTAGGAGCCCTACTTCCGACGCCGTCACGCCGAGCAGCTCGAGGCCACCAACGGCGTCGTGCCCTCCGGCAGGCTCAACTCCGATGGCCGGCGCCGGTGGTGGGGCGTGCCTGGCCGCACGTTGGAGGCCGTCCTCGAGTCGAGTACATCGAGGGCGGCAACACGCCGCGCCTCAAGTACCCCGCTCCCCCGTCCTTCTCACGCCGCCGTGGAAGCTCCGGGACGCCGAGGCGCATGGAGAGGCCCGGGGCGTCCTTCTCCACGTCCGGCCGCTCGTCAGGCTCTCCCTGCCTCCGCCCCGTCAAGCCGGAGCCCCAGGACACGCCTGTCAGCGCGTGCACCCGCTGCTCCGGCGTCCGCATCGGCGACAACGCCCCCCCCCCCCCACCGGCCGCTTCGTTCTCGTCGAGCCCAAGCCGGAGCCCGGCCTCCCCGCAGAGTACGAGGAGATAGCCCGGCGCGGCTTCTCCGACGAGGACGCCCTGCGGTGGGCGCGGGACGACTACCTTCGGACGGAGATGACCCGGCAGACCCGGGCCCTGGAGGAGATCGCCGCCCGCAAGCGTGGGCGTGAGGATGAGCACGGCATCATCGTCCTCGACAGCGACGACGACGACGACGCCCCCGGACCGTCCAACCCGCCGCACCAACCGGGGGAGGGATGCAGCAGGGACGGCGGTGGCGGCGGCGACTACACGCGGTTCTAACGCCTCCTCGGCATGTAGAACTGTAAAGGTGGGCGGCGGGCGGCGAGCGGCGAGGAGCGGCGATGGAGACGGCGGGGGCAGCCCGTGCTAGTTTTTTTTTCTTCTTTTTTTTGTAAAATATGTTTAAATTTGAACGAACTCACCGATGTTTACGATAAATTTAAGCCGTGTTTGCATCGTATTTGATTTTTTAAAAAAACGTGGGTGCTGCGACTGGGGGCATAGTGCGCGGTTTAGCGCCGGTGCACCCCCAGGAGGCGATTTTTAGCCTCTCCTAGGGCCAACGGCTGGAGATGCTCTTAGCAGAGTTGATTTGCCGCGACCCTCTCATCTAACTGCCATCAGCAATAGCATCGCCCACGGTCATGGTTTTGGCTCTCGAGAGACTAAATATATTTGGGTAGCAATCCATAGGAGCCATGGCATCCAAGCATCGGCCAGACAAGAACTTAGCTTGATTGCCGTCACCAATCGAGATCCAAGTGCAAGATTGGAACATCTGTCGATCAGAGGTGTCACAGGGAACAACCGTACCCTTCCATGAGCTTCCTCATCCACATTCCAAAGAAAATTCCGTCTCAGCCTGTCAAACTTCTTTACAAGCCACTTTTGAGGAGCAAAGGAGGTGAGGAAAAATGTGGCAGTTGCTCTTAGTGCAGCAACCCTAGTTGGTAGGGGCGATAGAACGCACGCATGCGAGGGAGGGAGGAAGGGTCAGAGGAGGGCTTGGGAGCGGTATGAACTCCCGCAAAGTCCTTCACGTTTGTCTCATGTTTACGGACGGAAGAGAAAGTATTGTCCGAAATGGGGAGGTTTGTGGGTGGGTGTTGGGCAAGTTTGCAAGGTGCTCATTGCTCAGTGCTCACAGACGAGTGGGGCCACCGGCGCCTCTCTGTATACTTGGACTCCACAGCGCCAGCCAGCCAGATCCAGCGCACTCCCCCGGATGCCGGAGGACATGGAGGAGTCCAAGCCCGCCCACCCGCATGTTAATCACCTCAAACTTTGCATGTTTTCTAACGGTACATTTTGCAGATATATTAGCGCCATTGAAAGAAATCCAGAAGACCCTGATGCATATTATAACTGGGCCCTAGTTCTCCAGGTAAAAGTGCATTCCTTATTTGCAGTACGCACCAGCTCCTACATTGCTTAAAGATGACCTTTGCAGGACTTCATCTATTGTGTTGCCTAAAGCATGCTAGTGAAATGAACATTGCAAGAGAAATGTTTTAGCCTTTTCAAATATATTTGCAGGAAAGTGCTGACAACGTCGATCCTAATTCTGATTCTTCAAAAGATTCATTACTTGAGGAGGCTTGCAAGAAGTATGCTGAAGCTACTCGACTTTGCCCAACACTGTATGATGTAAGTTCACCGCTCCGACTTTATTGGTTCATCTTCTGGGCTCTATCGGAAACTGTTAAGATTGTTGCCTTTTCATACCAAAGAGAATTGGTACCGTAGTGCCTTGGTATGGACACTAATTTTATATAGAAATCAATGAGATGCGCATGAATATCGTTTATGCATTTATTACGCCTCATGCTAACTTGCTGCTCTGCTGAGAAACATCACAGTTCTCAACTTCTCATTGCCTCTTTCTTATCCTTTTAGGCATATTACAACTGGGCTATTGCTATAGCTGATCGGGCCAAAATGCGTGGGCGTACCAAAGAGGCTGAAGAACTCTGGCAGCAGCTCATAAACAATGTTAATAGAGTTTGCTTGCATTCTGTGATGGTTCTGTTTTTACTATGCTAGACCAAAGGGCAAAAGGTTCATATCCCCTGTTCTGTCATATTTCAAGTTCCCATCCACTGTTCTAGTTTTGGTCTTCTTCAGATTGCCAGTAGAAAAGGGGCAATGCTATTTTCTTAAGTCGCTAACTGAACGTACGCTATAATAATATATTTTTTTAAATCTTGATTACATAGTTACTCTGTCAAATGGTAGTAGTCTAGAAATCAAGTTGCAACTCCCAGCATTAAGCAAAATATAATATTTAGTCCCTTACCATCTCCTTCTTGCTGCATATTGTTCTTTCTTAAGAATAAGGGTGTGCTTCTTAACTACTCCCTCTGTCCCACAGTATAAGATGTTCTTATATTATGGGACGGAGGGAGTAATAGATAACATTCCCGACTTTGTACCATTACATTGGAAAATGGCCTGATCGTTTTTTTCTACATTAAAAAAAACTATATTGTTCAAATGCTTTATTTTGATGAGTTACTATATACTCATTGTTTTCTTCCCTTTCAGGCTATAAGGAACTACGACAAGGCAGTCCAATTAAGTTGGAACAGCCCCCAGGTGAGTACTGACTCTCTTGAATGATTTAGGGCAAATAATAAATGCTTCTCCTAATTTTGAAGTGTTGGAGTTAAAGAACGTGGTAAAAAGTTCACCATAGGAAACCATTGGAATATGGTCTGAGCAATAGTCATCACGAATACCGGCAACATAAACGCGCACAATCACCAAACATATGATATCACACAGATATTCTTTGAGCTATTACTTTACTCCACACTACCACAGTTCTAAGGTTTCACTAGAGAAAACATTGTGAGAGTCCGTACAGTTGCTTTTGAGCAGTCAATCTGTATAATTTTGTATGCATCCTCTGGATAAAACATCAATGGCTTACATCTCCATTAGATGACTTTTTCTGAGAACACTGTTTAAGTGATTCTATCCATTTATGCCCAAGTTACATTAAGTTCTCATATTTGATACATCAAGTTAAATTGCTTTACATTTAGTATGTCAGTTCAGTTCTCTGAAATAAGACATTTACATTCAAATGCCGTGATCTCGCATGAAGTAGTTAATTTCTTCTCGTTTTCCATAAATCCTCTAAATTTATGTAATTGGCCATTAATCTTCATGCCTCATGTCTGTCTCTTTGATTGCAGGCTCTCAACAACTGGGGCCTTGGACTACAGGTATATTAGCTTATGCACTGTAATATCAGAAATGACTAACTCTTCATCCATACATTTTGCTTTTCAATCATTTTCAAGGGTACAAACTTGTGATGCAGGAATTGAGTGCGATTGTTCCTGCTAAAGACAAGCAAACAATCATAAAAACAGCTATAAGTAAGGTAGTTGCACTTTATATCTTTGCGGACATTATTTCTGAGCATTACTTCTGTGCAGTGCTTTTATCACAAAATGTATATTCAAGGAAGTGTTGAAACTAAGTTTCTTTTGTTTTGTCGCACAGTTTCGTTCTGCCATCCAGTTGCAGTTTGACTTCCACCGGGCTATTTATAACCTTGGAACTGTCCTGGTGTGTTTTCTTACTCTATTTGATGGTGACTGAAACGGTGGACAGCAGTGCTTCAATTCGAATGCATGTTAGCTTATTGAACTCTGGTAACAATAATCAACGCCCTCTTGTTTCCTTTTTATGCTGCAGTAGGATACCTCGAGGTCTGGGGGTCCTGATACCTCTCCAAATGATCTGTATAGTCAGTCTGCTATTTACGTTGCAGCTGCTCATGCATTGAAGCCAAATGTGAATTTCTTCTTTTGCCACTGTGCTGCCTGCTAATTTCCCTATTGGTTCTTTCTGGAAGCTTGCGATTTTTCACTGTAACTGTAAGCAATTCAGTCATCTCGTGCCATAAAATAGTCTAACTCAGCTTTATTTCATTTCCCTAAGTTGTGAAAGTCTTACTGTCTGCCCTTGTTTGTAACAATATCTTACCACAACGTTATATTTGTTGAATGTAGAACTGTTTACTCGTCACCCATTTCAGTATTTCTGATTGTTATACTTGTATGTCAGTCTACTGATTTTATCGCTTCGAGTTTTCAATAGCCAGCCCATGGGCTTTGGTAGCACCTTATAGTTCTCAGGGGTACTTGTGATACGCAAGATTGTGACCCTTTTGGCATTATGCATCTAGAAGATTAATTTCCACTGTTGGTTACTCATTAACTAATATTTAGGCATAACAGTTGTCAACGCCTACTTAAGTGCTGTTGTGTGCCTTTTAGCATGATGTATCTAGAAGATTAATTTCCACTTGTTGGTTACTCAGTAACTAATATTTAGGCATAACAGTTTTCAACGCCTACTTAAATGCTGTTGTTTGCATAATATGCAGGTTTATCGCAGTGCTCTACGGTTAGTCCGGTCAATGGTACGTTGGCAGCTCTAAGATTTCAGTTTTTTTGCTCTACAGTCTGTACAATTGTATCATGTGTTGTGTGTATAGCTTTAAGCAGCCCATCTCTGTATTTGACTGGTTGGTGCTCCGGTAGATCATAGATGAATCTGAGATGTCCCGTAATGTTGCTATTTTGCTGGTGTCAGGGCTAACTTCAAATAGGAATACCCTGTCAAAAAAAAAAGAGAGGAATACTGGATCCTTGATTTTGCGAGTTATCCATCAAAACTCGACCAACCGCATTTTTCTAAACAAGATATGTGGGCAGCCACCCTGTGGAGTTGACTCAAATGCTGGTGGGCGTGCCTGGGAGCACTCCTGCTCCAGCTAGCCACGAGTCATCCATCATATTCTAAAAGTTATGCACAGTTATTGAAATACAATTGATTTGATTACATGGTTGTGCACAAAGCAGAACATAAAAACTAGTAATAGAAGCACAGAAATCATGAAATGCCTTCTAATTACAGAATGTAAACTCTGAACTTGTAAGTGTGCCTCTCCAGTAAGATTTGTGTGTGTGCCCTCGGCGGTGTGTGAGCACCGAGGAGAACATTCACCTTCCTTTTGTTTTATATTTAATTTTCAATTTGTTTTGGTAAGTATGCATATGTTGGGGCAGTCTCGGTTATGGAGTTTGTGACATCCTTGTTGTTATGACTATGCCTTGCAGCTGACTTTGCCATATTTGAAAGTGGGATATTTGACTGCTCCTCCGGCAGACGACCCCATTGCACCACACAAACATTGGGAGAGGTCACAGTTCATCTTAAACCATACGGAACTCCAGCAGGTAGTTGTGTTACTGATGATAACGCATAGCCTACTTGTGTGCCTATTCATATCACTGCTAGGATCCATCTTGTTTTATGCTACTCCCTCCGTTCATTATTATAAGACGTTTTGGACAGCTAGCTTTGAACTGTTTTGGGCACTGTCTGAATTGTCTAGAACGTCTTATAAAAGTGAACAGAGGAAGTACTGAGTTTGCAATCATAAATCTAAGGTCAATGATTCCGAAAGCGCACCTGTCAAAGCAAACGCGCTCGTGGAGAAAGCCAAAAGGTTTATCAAGGTAGACGTCGCGGACATAGTTTCAGTGTCCACGTGCTCCGATCTCACGCTGCCGCCTGGTGCTGGCCTCTGTATAAACACAACTCATGGGCCCGTGTTCTTGGTATGCACCTCCTCTTCTTGAACTGATGCCTTAAAAAGCGTTCTTGGTTTTCGAACTAATTGTCCACCTCTCTGTTTTCTCCGTGTCAGGTTGCTGATACCTGGGAGTCTCTCGATGGCTGGCTTGATGCGATACGTCTGGTGTACACCATATTTGCAAGAGGGAAGACCGATGTCCTGGCGGGCATCATCACCGGCTGATCAATGATGTCTTGCTGTATGTGTGACTAGCTGTGTCTGGACAGTGCGACATGTATATCAATATGTATTCTGTGTCAATTCAAAAAAACCTCCCCTCCCCTCCCCTTGACTGCTCCGATGTGAATTTTCAGAGTTTGTGTAGAGTAATGTGGTTACCCATCCGAATCATAGGCGGTGTTGTTTTGTACCTGTAACACATATATACCTTCAAGTATGCAAGACTTGTAATAGACAACGGATGAGAAGATGAGTTTGTACTGTCATCTAAAGTTCAAATGTTCAAATGTTTGTATGGTCTGCCCTGTATTTTGACTTCCCCAAATTTGAACCTCTGTTGTATTAGGGTCGACGTCCTAGTGAGACCGTGGCACCTTTTGATTGTCTGTACCACTTATCTCTATCTATCTATTCGTGTTTGTTCAAATTATTTGAACTTGTCTCTATGTATCTACTCAGTTTCTTCAAATTATTTTGACTCAAAATTTCTTTCCCTATATGTTGTCAAAATGACGCTGAGGTAGTCCAAGAAAAAGAAACTGCACCTCATTTTCCTTCTATTTCTCTCTCCTCGTACCCTTGAGAGTTGAGTCTCCTAGGGGAAAATATTAGGGTGTGTTTGGTAAGATGTATGGACCTAGCTTAGTTGTTCTCCTCTCAGACATGCTGAGTCCATGCATTTTCCCGTTGTTTGGCAGCGGTGTATGCGCTAAGATATGCTGAGCTGAGAGTTTGTTAGTTAGCCTGCATGTGTTTAGACATGCTGAACAATCTTGAATTCCGAACATACTTTTTGAATGGTGAACAAAATAAAAAAACGTGAACAAAATTTAAGTATGTTCTGAAATTCTGATTTTTTTTATTGATTTTTTTTTAAATTCTAAACATTTTTTGGAAATTTAAATAAATTTTGGAATTCTAAACATTTTTAGAAAATTTAAATAAAATTTGAAATTCTGATTTTTTTTGAAAATTTAAATAAATTTTGAATCTGAACATTTTGTGTAAATTTAAACATATTTTGGAATTCTGATTTTTTTGAAAATGTAAACAAAATTTGAAATTCAAAACATATTTTAAAAATTTGAACAAAATTTGAAATTCTAATCATTTTTGAAAATTTTAACAAAATTTGAAATTCTAAATATTTTTCTGAAAATTTAAACAAAATTTGAAATTTGGAATATTTTTTGAAAATTTAAACAAATTTGGAAATTCTGATTTTTCCATTTTTTTGAAATTATGTATATTTTTTTGTTTTTTTTGAAATTATGAACATTTTTTCAAAGTTTAAACATATTTGGACGTGGTCTGGTGGGTGAGGACGAGATGGACATGGCCGAGGGCCCTTATTTGCATCAGATGGGCATAGTCCAGGTGAGCCCATGCACTCTACCAAACAAGCAAAAGTGGGTCGGATTGGCCCTCATGCACCCTCCATGCATCCTAACAAATACACCCTATGCTCCCATGTTTAAAAAAATATATCAAATTTGAATGTGTCAAAAAATTCTATTTTTTGTGATTGTTCTCAAGACATGTATATGTTATCCCTAAATATTTCAAATCTGAAATCAAAATACATATGGGGAAATAAAACAAGACAAATCTAGATGTGAATACTGTTTTTTCCTTTTTTGTGACACTATTCGTGCCAGATTTGTCATTTTTGTTTCTCTGTGTGCATTTCGAATTTGGCATGAACTTTTTAGGGGATGTAGACATATATGTCTTGTGAACATCCAATTTTTTTATTTTTTTATTTGGAAATTCAAATTTGAGTTTCTGAATGTTGGAGCATGGGAGCATATAAGACTTTTGGGGCACTTTGTACTTTCCTGAACTCCTTAGCTCCTCTCCACATTTTTTTCTTTCTCTCTCCTCCTCGCACCCTTGGGAGTCTACTAGTTCTACCTAGATCCCCTCCATCTTTGGTGGCGGTGCCCAGAATGATACAAGTTCAACTTTAAACAAGTGATGAGTGCTCAACAAGATTTATTACGTGATATGGCTAAATCTGCTAAGAAGTATGATGCTTATGTGTTTACTACATGAGTTGCCCATACTCCAGAATCTCTATATCCTGAAGGACACCATAAAAGAGTAGAACAAGATTCTCGAAATGTGGATAGTAATGTTTTTTGTTCATCTACAAAGAATAAGGAAAAGAAGCCTGAGCACGTTGAACCTGCTTATGATAGTTCTAGAGAACCTCATATTGTTAATGAAGCTCAAGAGAATCCTAATAGTGGGGATGAACAAGAACCCCCTCAACAAGATGATAATAATGATGATGTTATAGAGTCTGATAAGAAAATGAAGGAGAAGTACAACCTGCTATAGAGGAAGATGTTCCTGTTCAAACTAAGAAACATGATAAGAGAAACAAAGAAACTAGGAAGCATGGTAAAGAAAAAGAGCCATGGGTTAAAAACCCATGCCTTTTTGTAATGAGCTTTCTAAGACTAAAGATGATGAACATTTTGCTAGATTTGTTGATTTGCTTAGACCTATCTACTTGCAAATTCCTTTGGCTGATGCTATTAAAGTTCCCCCTTATTCCAAGTATATGAAAGATATTATTACTAACAAGAGGAAGATTGCAAATGTCGAGATATCTACGATGCTTGCAAATTATTCTTTTGAAGGAAAGAATACTGAAAAACTTGGAGATCTAGGAATACTGCTACCTCTTGAGAACTACGTTGTTTTTCCCTTAAAGAGGAAAGGGTGATGCAGTAAAGTAGCGTAAGTATTTCCCTTAGTTTTTGAGAACCAAGGTATCAATCCAGTAGGATATCACGCTCGAGTCCCACGCACCTACACAAACAAATAAGAACCTCGCAACCAACGCGATGAAGGGGTTGTCAAATCCCTTCACGGTCACTTACGAGAGTGAGATCTGATAGATATGATAAGATAACATTTTTGGTATTTTTATGATAAAGAGTAAATAAAGATGCAAAGTAAAATAAACGACAATAGAAATAGCTAAGTGTTGGAAGATTAACATGATGGAAGATAGACCCGGGGGCCATAGGTTTCACTAGTGGCTTCTCTCAAGAGCATAAGTATTACGGTGGGTAAACGCATTACTGTCGAGCAATTAATAGAATTGAGCATAGTTATAAGAATATCTAGGTATGATATGTATATAGGCATCATGCCCGTGACAAGTAGACCGAAACGATTCTGCATCTACTACTATTACTCCACACATCGACCGCTATCCAGCATGCATCTAGAGTATTAAGTTCATAAGAACAGAGTAATGCTTTAAGTAAGATGACATGATGTAGAGGGATAAACTCATGCAATATGATATAAAGCCCATCTTTTTATCCTCGATGGCAACAATACAATACATGCCTTGCTGCCCCTGCTGTCACTGGGAAAGGACACCACAAGATTGAACCCAAAGCTAAGCACTTCTCCCATTGCAAGAAAGATCAATCTAGTAGGCCAAACCAAAGTGATAATTCGAAGAGACTTGCAAAGATAACCAATCATACATAAAAAAACTCAGAGGAGATTCAAATATTGTTCAGAGATAAACTTGATCATAAACCCACAATTCATCGGATCTCGACAAACACACCGCAAAAGAAGATTACATCGAATAGATCTCCAAGATGATCAAGGAGGACTTTGTATTGAGATCCAAAGAGAGAAGAAGCCATCTAGCTAATAACTATGGACCCGATGGTCTGAGGTAAACTACTCACACATCATCAGAGAGGCTATGGTGTTGATGTAGAAGCCCTCCTTGATCGATGCCCCCTCCAGCGGAGCGCTGGAAAAGGCCCCAAGATGGGATCTCATGGGTACAGAAGGTTGCGGCGGTGGAAATAGGGTTTTGGCTCCGTATCTGAAGTTTCCAGGGTATATGGGTATATATAGGAGGAAGAAGTACGTCAGTGGAGCAACGACGGGCCCACGAGGGTGGAGGGCGCGCCTGGGGGAGGTGGGCCCCCCTACCGTGTGCCTTCCTTGTTGATTGCCTTACGTAGACTCCGAGTCCTCTGGATCACGTTTGTTCCAAAAATCACGTTCCCGAAGGTTTCATTCCGTTTGGACTCCGTTTGATATCCTTTTCCTTCGAAACACTGAAATAGGCAAAAAACAATAATTTGGGCTGGGCCTCCGGTTAATAGGTTAGTCCCAAAAATAATATTAAAATGTATAATAAAGCCCATTAAACATCCAAAACAAAATATAATATAGCACAGAACAATAAAAAATTATAGATACGTTGGAGACGTATCAAGCATCCCCAAGCTTAATTCCTGCTCGTCCTCGAGTAGGTAAATGATAAAAACGGAATTTTTGATGTGGAATGCTACTTAGCATAATTTTCAATGTAATTCTCTTATTTGTGGTATGAATATTCATATCCGAAAGATTCAAGACAAAAGTTTAATATTGACATAAAAATAATAATACTTCCAGCATACTAACTAAGCAATTATGTCTTCTCAAAAAAACATGGCCAAAGAAAGTTATCCCTACAAAATCATATAGTCTGGCTATGCTCTATTTTCATCACACAAAATATTTAAATCATGCACAACCCCGATGACAAGCCAATCAATTGTTTCATACTTTTGGTGTTCTCAAACTTTTTCAATCTTCACGCAATACATGAGCGTGAGCCATGGACATAGCACTATTTGTGGAATAGAATGGTGGTTGTGGAGAAGACAAAAAAGGAGAAGATAGTCTCATATCAACTAGGCGTATCAATGGGCTATGGAGATGCCCATCAATAGATATCAATGTGAGTGAGTAGGGATTGACATGCAACGGATGCACTAGAGCTATAAGTATATGAAAGCTCAACAAAAGAAACCAAGTGGGTGTGCATCCAACTCGCTTGCTCATGAAAACTAGGGCATTTTGAGGAAGCCCATCATTGGAATATAGAAGGCAAGTTTTATAATGAAAAATTCCCACTAGTATATGAAAGTGATATCATAGGAGACTCTCTATCATGAAGATCATGGTGCTACTTTGAAGCACAAGTGTGGAAAAAGGATAGTACCATTGTCCCTTCTCTCTTTTTCTCCCATTTTTTTATTTGGGCCTTTTCTCTTTTTTTATGGCCTCTCTTTTTTATTTATTTTTTCGTCCGGAGTCACATCCCGACTTGTGGGGGAATCATAGTCTACATCATCCTTTCCTCACTTGGGACAATGCTCTAATAATGATGATCATCACACTTTTATTTACTTACAACTCAAGAATTACAACTCAATACTTAGAACAAAATATGACTATATGTGAATGCCTCCGGCGGTGTACCGAGATATGCAGTGAATCAAGAGTGACATGTACGAAAGAATTATGAACGGTGGCTTTGCCACAAATACGATGTCAACTTCATGATCATGCAAGCAATATGACAATGATGAAGCGTGTCATAATAACGGAACATTGGAAAGTTGCATGGCAATATATCTCGGAATGGCTATGGAAATGCCATGATAGGTAGGTATGGTGGCTGTTTTGAGGAAGGTATATGGTGGGTTTAAGGTACCGGCGAAAAGTGCACGGTATTAGAGAGGCTAGCAATGGTGGAAGGATGAGAGTGCGTATAATCCATGGACTCAACATTAGTCATAAAGAACTCATATACTTGTTGCAAAAATCTACAAGTTATTAAAGCAAAGTATTACGTGCATGCTCCAATGGGGATATATTGGTAGGAAAAGACCATCGCTCGTCCCCGACCGCCACTCATAAGGAAGACAACCAATAAATAAATCATGTTCTGACTTCATCACATAACGGTTCACCATGAAGGAAATATGCCCTAGAGGCAATAATAAAGTTATTATTTATTTCCTTATATCATGATAAATGTTTATTATTCATGCTAGAATTGTATTAACCGGAAACATCATACATGTGTGAATACATAGACAAACAGAGTGTCACTAGTATGCCTCTACTTGACTAGCTCGTTAATCGAAGATGGTTATGTTTCCTAACCATGAACAAAAGAGTTGTTATTTGATTAACGGGATCACATCATTAGAAGAATGATGTGATTGACATGACCCATTCCATTAGCTTAGCACCCGATCGTTTAGTATGTTGCTATTGCTTTCTTCATGACTTATACATGTTCCTATGACTATGAGATTATGCAACTCCCGTTTGCCGGAGGAACACTTTGTGTGCTACCAAACGTCACAACGTAACTGGGTGATTATAAAGGAGCTCTACAGGTGTCTCCAAAGGTATATGTTGGGTTGGCGTATTTCGAGATTAGGATTTGTCACTCCGATTGTCGGAGAGGTATCTCTGGGCCCTCTCGGTAATGCACATCACATAAGCCTTGCAAGCATTGCAACTAATGAGTTAGTTGCGAGATGATGTATTACGTAACGAGTAAAGAGACTTGCCGGTAATGAGATTGAACTAGGGTTTGAGATACCAACGATCGAATCTCGGGCAAGTAACATACCAATGACAAAGGGAACCACGTATGTTGTTATGCGGTCTGACCGATAAAGATCTTCGTAGAATATGTGGGAGCCAATATGAGCATCCAGGTTCCCCTATTGGTTATTGACTGGAGACATGTCTCGGTCATGTCTACATTGTTCTCGAACCCGTAGGGTCCACACGCTTAAGGTTTCGATGACAGTTATATGAGTTTATGAGTTTTTGATGTACCGAAGTTAGTTCGGAGTCCCGAATGTGATCACGGACATAACGAGGAGTCTAGAAATGGTCGAGAGATAAAGATTGATATATTGGACGGCTATATTCGGACACCGGAAGTGTTCCGTGTGATTTCGGAGAAAACCGGAGTGCCAGAGGGTTACCGGAACCCCCCGGGAGAAGTAATGGGTCGTTGTGGTTTTTGATGCGTAGGTAAGATTGGTTCTTGCTAAGCCCGTAGCAGCCACGTAAAACTTGCAACAACAAAGTAGAGGACGTCTAACTTGTTTTTGCAGGGCATGTTGTGATGTGATATGGTCAAGACGTGATGAGATATAAGTTGTTGTATGAGATGATCATGTTTTGTTGAAGTTATCGGCAACTGGCAAAATCCTTATGGTTGTCTCTCTATTGCATAAGATGCAAGCGCCCAATAATTGCTTTACTTTATCGCTATGCGATAGCAATAGTTGCAAGAGCAATTGTTGGCGAGACGACCACGTGACGACACATTGATATAGATCAAGATGATGGAGATCATGGTGTCATGCCGGCGATGATAGAGATCATGACAATACTTTGGAGATAGAAATCAAAGGCGCAAGATGATGATGGCCATATCATGTCACATATTTTGATTGCATATGATGTTTATCTTTTATACATCTTATTTTGCTTAGTTTGACGGTAGCATTTTAAGATGATCTCTCACTAATTATCAAGAAGTGTTCTCCCTGAGTATGCACCATTGCGAAAGTTCTTCGTGCTGAGACACCACGTGATGATCGGGTGTGATAGGCTCTACGTTCAAATACAACGGGTGCAAAATAGTTGCACACGCAGAATACTCAGGTTATACTTGACGAGCCAAGCATATACAGATATGGCCTCGGAACACGGAGACCGAAAGGTCGAGCGTGAATCATATAGTAGATATGATCAACATAGTGATGTTCACCATTGAAACTACTCCATCTCACGTGATGATCGGACATGGTTTAGTTGATTTGGATCACGTGATCACTTAGAGGATTAGAGGGATGTCTATCTAAGTGGGAATTCTTAAGTAATATGATTAATTGAACTTTAATTTATCATGAACTTAGTCTTGGTAGTATTTTGCAAATTATGTTGTAGATCAATAGCTCGCGTTGTTGCTTCCCTGTCTTTATTTTGATATGTTCCTAGAGAAAATTGTGTTGAAAGATGTTAGTAGCAATGATGCGGATTGGATCCGTGATCTGAGGTTCATCCTCATTGCTGCACAGAAGAATTATGTCCTTGATGCACCGCTAGGTGACAGACCTATTGCAGGAGCAGATGGAGACGTTATGAACGTTTGGCTAGCTAAATATGATGACTACTTGATAGTTTAGTGCACCATGCTTAACGGCTTGAACGTCATGAATCGGGACTTCAAAGACGTTTTGAACGTCATGGACCATATGAGATGTTCTAGGAGTTGAAGTTAATATTTCAAGCAAATACCCGAGTTGAGAGATATGAAGTCTCCAACAAGTTCTATAGCTAAAAGATGGAGGAGAATGGCTCAACTAGTGAGCATGTGCTCAGATTGTCTGGGTACTACAATCGCTTGAATCAAGTGGGAGTTAATCTTCCAGATAAAATAGTGATTGACAGAATTCTCTAGTCACCATCACCAAGTTAGTAGAACTTCGTGATGAACTATGATATGCAAGGATAACGGAAATGATTCCCAAGCTCTTTGTAATGCTGAAATTGACGAAGGTAGAAATTAAGAAAAACATCAAGTGTTGATGATAGACAAGACCACTAGTTTCAAGAAAAGGGCAAAGGAAAAAAAAGGAGAACTTCAAGAAGAACAGCAAGCAAGTTGCTACTCAAGTGAAGAAGCCCAAGTCTGGTCCTAAGCCTGAGACTAAGTGCTTCTACTGCAAAGAGACTGGTCACTGGAAGCGGAACTACCCCAAGTGATTGGCGGATAAGAAGGATGGCAAAGTGAACATAAGTATATTTGATATACATGTTATTGATGTGTACTTTACTAGTGTTTATAGCAACCCCTCAGTATTTGATACTAGTTCAGTTGCTAAGATTAGTAACTCGAAACGGGAGTTGCAGAATAAACAGAGACTAGTTAAGGGTGAAGTGACGATGTGTGTTGGAAGTGGTTCCAAGATTGATATGATCATCATCGCACACTCCCTATACTTTCGGGATTAGTGTTGAACCTAAATAAGTGTTATTTGGTGTTCGTTGAGCATGAATATGATTTGATCATGTTTATTGCAATACGGTTATTCATTTAAGTAAGAGAATAAATTGTTGTTCTGTTTACATGAATAAAACCTTCTATGGTCATACACCCAATGAAAATAGTTCGTTGGATCTCGATCGTAGTGTTACACATATTCATAATATTGAAGCCAAAAGATGCAAAGTTAATAATGATAGTGTAACTTATTTGTGGCACTGCCGTTTAGGTCATATTGGTGTAAAGCGCATGAAGAAACTCCATGCTGATGGGATTTTGGAATCACTTGATTATGAATCACTTGGTGCTTGCGAACCATGCCTTATGGGCAAGATGACTAAAGACTCCATTCTCCGGAACAATGGAGCGAGCAACTGACATATTGGAAATAATACATACTGATGTATGCAATCCGATGAGTGTTGAAGCTTGCAGCGGGTATCGTTATTTTCTGACCTTCACATATGATTTGAGCAGATATGGGTATATCTGCTTGATGAAACATAAGTCTGAAACATTTGAAAAGTTCAAAGAATTTCAGAGTGAAGTGGAAAATCATCGTAACAAGAAAATAAGGTTTCTACGATCTGATCGCGGAGACAAATATTTGAGTTACGAGTTTGTTCTTCAATTAAAACTATGTGGAATAGTTTCACAAATTCATGCCACCTGGAACACCACATCATAATGGTGTGTTCGAACATCATAACCGTACTTTATTGGATATAGTGCAATCTATGATGTTTCTTACCGATTTACCACTATCGTTTTGGGGTTATGCATTAGAGACAGCTACATTCACGTTAAATAGGACACCATCTAAATCCGTTGAGACGACACTATATGAACTGTGGTTTAACAAGAAACCAAAGTTGTCGTTTCTTAAAGTTTGGGGTTGTGATGCTTATGTGAAAAAGTTTCATCCTGATAAGCTCAAACCCAAATCGGAGAAATATGTCTTCATAGGATACCCAAAGGAGACTGTTGGGTACACCTTCTATCACAGATCCGAAGGCAAATTATTCATTGCTGAGAATGGATCCTTTCTAGAGAAGGAGTTTCTCTCAAAAGAAGTGAGTGGGAGGAAAGTAGAACTTGATGAGGTAATTGTACCTGCTCCCTTATTGGAAAGTAGTTCATCACAGAAATCTGTTCCCGTGACTACTAGACCGATTAGTGAGGAAGCTAATGATGATGATCATGTAACTTCAGATCAAGTTACTACTGAACCTCGTAGGTAAACCAGAGTGAGATCCGCACCAGAGTGGTACGGTAATCCAGTTCTGGAGGTCATGTTACTTGACCATGACGAGCCTATGAACTATGAGGAAGCGATGATGAGCCCAGATTCCAAAAATGGCTTGAGGCCATGAAATCTGAGACGAGATCCATGTATGAGAACAAATTATGGACTTTGATTGACTTGCCCAATGATCGGCGAGCCATTGAGATTAAATGGATATGCAAGAGGAAGACGGACACTGATAGTAGTGTTGACTATGATCAGAGTTTCTCACTCGTATCTATCCTTAAGTCTGTCCGAATCATGTTAGCAATTGTCTGCATCACTCGTCCTCAAGAACCAACAGAGTCATCCTTCCCTTGCTTCGGATTCAAGGAAGTCTGGTGGCATCTTTCCATTCCCTCCCTTGGTTCGGATTCAAGGCAGTCCGACGGTGGCGGTGGCGAGCAATGCATCACCGACGGATTCCTTCCTTCCCTCCCCTCCCCTCTTGGTGCAAATTTCTTCTCTTTTCCTTCCTCACCGACAAGCACTCGTCCTCAAGAACCAACAGAGTCATCCTTCCCTTGCTTCGGATTCAAGGAAGTCTGGTGGCATCTTTCCATTCCCTCCCTTGGTTCGGATTCAAGGCAGTCCGACGGTGGCGGTGGCGAGCAATGCATCACCGACGGATTCCTTCCTTCCCTCCCCTCCCCTCTTGGTGCAAATTTCTTCTCT